>NW_013549686.1:5795-89679 GCF_000499425.1 Eimeria acervulina
AGCTAGGTATATATATTGTTATGCATATATATTGTTATATATATTGTTATACATATTGTTACATATATATATATATATATGTATATATATATATATATATATATATGTTGCAGTCAGTACTCACACCAATTTACGCATCTATATCTCCTCTCTCTCTCTGTTGCTGCTGCATCTGCTGCTGCTACCTTTGCTGCTGCAGCCTCTGCTGCTGCTACCTTTGCTGCTGCAGCCTCTGCTGCTGCAGTCTCTGCTGCTGCAGCCTGAGCTGCTGCTACACGGGTACGTGTTGTTTTTTGAGTGTGTGTGTATGTGTACTGTTGGCGTTTGTGGTGTATATATTTGCAGGGAATTATATGCAAATATATCTGCTGGAGAATATGTAGTGTCTCAGTCGCTAAGTGAAGAAGTTAAGACGCTTCTTCAGGGCCTTTTGCTGCTTAACCCTGAAGGCCGGCTTAATGCTCATCAAGTCTTAGCTAGTGCTTGGTAAGGAAATTTAACTCAAATAAATCCATGCATACACTTGCATGCATTTCTATGCACTTATATGCATGCATTTGCATGCATCTGCATGCAAATATCGAGCTGTATGTACACCCCATATGTGAGGAACATATAGGAAGTGCTGCAGCACCAAATCCTTTTGGCGTGCAGCAGCGAAACCCCAGAGACGCGCTTTCAGCAGCAGCAGCAGCAAATGCTGCTGCTGCTGCTGCTGTTGCTGTTGCTGCTGGAACTGTTGCTGTTGCTGATGTTGCTGGCCCCTTTTGCTGCTACCTCTGGTGCTAGCAGTCTCTGTCTGCGTCTTCATATTTTTGAGGTTTTGCATGCACTGTACACCCCAACAGATGCTTAGACCTATGTCTGCAGCAACGGCTTCTCTCTCTTTTCCTTTTGTCTCCTTTTGTCTCCTTCTGTCTCCTTTTGTCTGTCTCTCTTTGTTTATGTTTTATTCTTTTTCTCTCTCTTTCTTTACCTCTCTTTCTCTTTGTCTCCTTCTGTCTCCTTTTGTCTGTCTCTTTTTGCCTCTCTCTGTCTTCTCTCTTTATCTGTTGTATTTTTGTCTCCGCAATTTCTTTTCTTCTGCCTCTGTACACTCCATCACCCTTTAAGACAATACCTTTAACAAGGGATGAAACTCAGCAGCAGCAGCAGCAGCAGCAGAAGTAGCAGCAGCAGCAGAAGCAACAGCAGCAATGGTAGTACGGGTGCTGCAGTGTCTGTCGCATTGTTTGCTGCTGCTGCTGTTGGTTTGCGTTTTCTTCTGTCTCCTCTCTCCTTTTGCTGCTGCTGTCTCCTTCTCTCTCCTTTTGCTGCTGCTGTCTCCTTCGCTCTCCTTTTGCTGCTGTTGTCTCCTTCTGTCTCCTTTTGCTGCTGCTGCCTCCTTTTGCTGATACCTGTTTGCATTGCGTCTCCGTTTAGGCTGAAGCTCTCTGAGGAGTCAGGGACAAATGTGGGGCCCAGCAACAGCAGCAACAGCAGCAGCAGCAGCAGCAGCAGCAAACCCCCAACTCACAAAGACACCCCATCTAAAGGGCTTCCACAGAAGGCTAAAGGCGCAGACAGCAGCAGCAGAGGGCCGCTGCCCTCGTCTCAGCTGCAGGGCCCTAAACAACAACCTGCTGCTGGTGCTGCTGCTGACGCTGCAGCAGCAGCCCCCGTTCCTCATTCCCAGCAAACCACGAAATCCACAGCTCAGCGCGAAGCTCCACAGCCACCCCAACAGCAGCAACAGCAGCAGCAACAGCAACAGCAGCAGCAGCAGCAGCAGCAGCAGCAGCAGCAAAGTCCTGTGCCACAGCAGCACACGCTGCCTGACCCCAAACCCCACAGCCGTTTTCTTTCGAAAGTTTGCGAAATTTTCGCATCGCCAGCAACTCGGGCTCAGAGGCCAATGAAGCTTTAATAAAAAAATAAATGCAGTTGTCTCCTTTTGTCTCTCTTGCTGTCTCCTTTTGTGTCTCTCTTTT
Source organism: Eimeria acervulina (assembly GCF_000499425.1). Classification (NCBI taxonomy): domain Eukaryota; phylum Apicomplexa; class Conoidasida; order Eucoccidiorida; family Eimeriidae; genus Eimeria; species Eimeria acervulina. The sequence continues at coordinate 7,766 of NW_013549686.1, forward strand.
TCTGTCTCTGTCTTTCTCTCTGTCTCCTTTTGTCTCTCTTTTTCTGTCTCTGTCTTTCTCTCTGTGTGGCTCTGTCTCTCTCTCTCTCTCTGTCTCTCTCTCTCTCTCTCTCTCTCTCTCTCTCTCTCTCTCTCTCTCTCTCTCTCTCTCTCTCTCTCTACTCTCTCTCTCTCTCTCTCTCTGTCTCTCTCTCTCTCTCTCTCTCTCTCTCTCTCTCTCTCTCTCTCTCTCTGTCTCTCTCTCTCTCTCTCTCTCTCTCTCTCTCTCTCTCTCTCTCTCTCTCTGTCTCTCTGTCTCTGTCTCTCTCTTTCTCTCTGTCTCTCTCTGTCTCTCTGTCTCTGTCTCTCTCCTTCTCTCTGTCTCTCTCTCTGTCTCTCTCTCTGTCTCTCTCTGTCTCTCTCTCTCTCTCTCTCTCTCTCTCTCTCTCTCCCTCTCTCTCTCTCCTTTTCTGTCTCTTTCTCTCTGTCTCTCTCTCTCTTTGTCTTCCTTTCTCTGTGTGTCTGTCTCCTTTTTGCTGTCTCTGTCTCTGTCTCTGTCTCTGTCTTGTCTCTGTCTCTGTCTCTGTCTCTGTCTCTGTCTCTGTTTCTGTCTCTGTTTCTGTCTCTGTTTCTCTACGTTTGTCTCTCTATTTCTTTCTCTCGCTGTCTCTGTCTCCGTCTCCCCCTCTTTCTGTCTCTTTGTCTCTGTTTGTCTGTCTCTTTGTCTCTTTCTCTTTTTCTGCGTCTCTCTCTCTTTCTTTTTATCTGTCTCTCTTTCTTTGTCTTTGTCTTTGTCTTGCGGGAGGAGACAACAAAAAAGCAGAGACAGAAAACAAAAAGGAGACAGAAAGACACAGAAAAGAAACAAAAGGAGACAGAAATAAGACAGAAATAAATCAGAGGGGAGACAGCCACGAAAGAGACATAAAGGGAGACAGAGGCGGAGAGCATATATATATGCATATATATATAATATATATATATATATATGCACATATATTTATATAGAAATATATACACATATAGGTGCATAGAAATGAATATAAAGAAACCAATAAATAAACAAATATATATATATATGTAGCTATATATATATATATAGCTACATATATATATATATATATATAAACGCCTACACACTGACGATGAGAGGAGACAGACAAATGCAGCACCACCGCCACAGACAGACAGAGACACAGAACAAACTCGCATAGATGCAGCAGCAGAAGAATGCTTGCTGCTGTCTCCGCCTCTCAGATACCTCACAACCTCAACACTGTTGCTGATGCAGCAGCAGCAGCAGCTGCTGCTGCTGCTGCTACGCCGCCCCACTCCAGCGGAAGGAGCTCACCATACACCTCAGCAATAACACCTAAACCCTAAACCCTAAACACTAAACCCTAAAAACTAAACCATAAGCCCTAAACCAGGGGCTGGGGGTTGTCGGATACACCAAGGCAAGACGAGACGCCGCTGCAGCAGCGCTTGCAGCAGCAAACGCTGTAGCAAACGCTGTAGCAGCAGCAGCTCTGAACAAGCAGCAGCTGCTCCTGGAGCAAACATTGCTGCAGCAGCGTTTGCTGAGGCCGCAGCAGCAGCAGCAGCAACTCTTAACAAGCAGCAGCTGCTGCAGCTTCAAACATAAAGCGATAGCCTCACAACGAGACACAAGAGACAATCAGCAGCAAATCGGAGCTGCAGCAACAAATGAAAGCAACAGAATGGCGAGGAGACACAGGCTCACTATAACTATGCGACTCTTGCAGCTGCACGTGCTGCGTCGGCGTTTGCTGCAGCAGTTGCGGTGTCTGCGCTGGGAGTTGCTGCAGCAGTTGCTGCTGCAGCAGCTGCTGCTGCAACAGCTGCTGTTGTGGCAGAGCTGGCTGACGAGGGAGGCCCGCGTTCTGCAGCATTGACTCGCCCGGAGCTGCTGCTGCCGCTGCCGCTGCTGCTGCTGCTGCTGCCTGCTGCTGCTGCTGTAGAGGCTGCGCTGTTAGTGAAGGCTGCTGCAGCAGCAAAGGTGCCCCTATCAGCGCGTTCGGCTGCATAACTTGGAGGCTTTGAGCTCCTGCAGGCCCTGTGCCCGGCTGCTGCTGCGCTGCTGCTGCTGCTGTTGCTGCTGCTGCTGCTGCGGTAGCTGGAACTGCTGCGGACCTGGCTGGTGCATCACCTGAGGCACTTGCTGCTGCTGCTGCTGCAACTGCTGCTGCTGCATGTGTTGCTGCTGTTGCATTTGTTGCTGTTGCTGTGGCATTTGCATCTGCTGCTGCTGGATGTGCTGTTTTTGCTGCTGTTGCTGCTGCTGCTGCGCCACTTGCTGCTGGGTTTGCTGCTGTTGCGTTTGCGGTTGTTGCTGCAGCTGCTGTTGCATCTGTTGCTGCTGCTGCTGTTGCTCCGGCTTATCCTCTTGCTTCTGAATATCCTGTGTTGAATGAGTCGTCCGTGCTGCAGCATTTGCTGCTCCTGACCCTGCAGCAACAGCAGCAGCAGCAGCAGCAGCAGCAGGAAGCCAAACTATCTGTCGCTGATCGCCCATCTCCTTTACGCCATTCTTTTTCTTAACCCCAAAACAAAACAAAACAAAAACAAGACAAGCCCGGCAGCAGCACCAGCTACCCATGCCAGAGCTGCATTGACGGGGTGATTGGGGACAAAGGAGTTAATACACACCACCTGCGGGGAGAGAAACAGGTGCAGCAGAAGCTGCTGCAGCAGAATGGCCAGCAGCAGTCGTCGTTAAGCCAGCAGCAGCAGCAGCAGCAGCAGCAGCAGTGCCCGCCGGCCCGGCTGCTGCTCTGTGCATCAAGTGGCGGTCTGCTGCATGCGATAAGTAGGAGAGGATTTGCGCAGAGTTCTTGCTGCCGACGGCAGCAGCAAGTTGCTGCAGATCTGCAATAACAGCAGCAGCAGCAGCAGCAACAGCTACCACATCAAATGCAGTTTCACGCATCTGCTGCTGCAGCAAGAGATACCAATCTAAAGCTGCAAAAACGCCGGGGCAGCAGCAGCAGAAGCATCGGCGGCATGGCCTTGACGCTCTCAAGCACGCATCCCAGCTGCTGCTGCTGCTGCTGCTGTTGCTGCTGCTGCTGCTGCTCACCTTGCCCCGGCGTCCGCAGCGCGTGGTGGAGGCGCTGCAGTTCTTCCGGGCTCCAGAAATCTCGATTAGCAGCAAAAGCCTGCTGCTGCTCTTCTGTAGATCCTTCACTTAAACCTCCCCGCTGCACATACACCGCAAACGCATGCATGTATGCATGCATTTATGCATGCATGCAGAAGGCAAGGTGCATGCATGCATGCATGCAACAGAGAGAAGATGCATGCACGCATGCATCGGCCAGACGAGCCCCAAACTGCGGCTGGGACAAACACACCGCATGCAGCTGCAGCAGCAGCAGCAGTAGCAGCAGCAGCAGCAGCAGACTGACGTGCTGATCTGCCAGCATGGCAAGGAAGAGGAGGTTTTGCTGCAGGCGTTCAAAGTAGCAGAGGGCATCCCCGGAGCGGCCCACCTGCAGCAAAAGGCAGCAAAGAAGAGACCACAGCCTCAGCTGCAGCAGCCGTTGCTGCTGCAGCAGCAACAAATGCAGCAGAAACAGTTGCAGAAGCAACAGCTGCAGCACCAACAGCTGCAGCATCCCCACAGCTGCAGCGGCATCAACAGCAGCAAGAATAGCATAAATAGAAACAGCAAGAACGCATGCATGCACGCATGCATGCATGCATCTTTTGGGGCTGGGGCTTACCTTTAAGTTTTCGTGGACAGCAAAGAGCATGTGCTCATTTTCTCGCAGTTTGCTTTCAATTAGCCGCCCCACAGCAGCCACTGAGACGCACAAATTCGCTGTCTCCGCTTGCTGCTGCGCTGCTGCTGCCTGCTGCTGCTGCTGCTGCTGCTGTGCCGCTGCTGCTCCCTGCTGCTGCTGCGCTGCTGGCCCAGCATATAATGGAGGCACGTACGCGTATGGAGGCTCGCACTGCAGTTCAGGGGGCTCTCGCCCTTGCCAGCAAATCGGCAGCTGCTGCTGTTGCTGCTGTTGCTGCTGCTGCGGCTGCGATATAGGGATGCTGCTGGCCGCTGCAGCGGGGAGCGGCTGTGCAGGAGGCTGCTGCTGCAGCAGAGGGGCTTGAAAGCTCTTCGATGCAGAGGGACTAGGCACGGAAGAAAGTTGTGCTGCTGCTGGTGCTGCCGCTGCTGCTGGTGCTGGTGCTGCTACTGCTGCTGCAGATCCTGGAGCTGCAGCTGCTTGGTCTGCTGCTGCAGGCAGCTTCGGCGACACAGTCTCACCCCCTGCAGCAGCAGCAGGATCAGCAGCAGCAGGTGCTGCCCCTGCTGCTGCAGCAGGTGCTGCATGGGCTATTGGGAGGACCGTTGCATTTCCCGTTTGCTGCTGCTGCTGCTGCTCCTGCTCCTGCTCCTGCTGCTGGCCCTTCTTCCCTGCTGCCTCCTCATCAGAAGCAGCCTCACCAACAAGGGCGTTGAAAAACGCGTCGATGTCTTCAGGGGTATTCATCACTAGCAACTGTTTGCTGCTGCTGCTGCAGTTGCTGCTGCTGCAGTTGTTGCTGCTGCAGTAGCTGCTGCTGGAGCTTCCTGTTGTGGATGTTCCGGATACTGCTTCTACCGTACTTGTTGCTGCCCCTGCCGCAGCTGCTGCTGTTAATGCAGCCCGTGCTGCTGCAGCTAGTGCTGTGAAAGTTGCAGTGCAGCTGTTACAGCTGCTGCTACAGCTGCTGCAGCTGCTGCTGCCTCATCGTTTGCTGCTGAGTCCGCTAGGGGGAGAGGCTAATGCTCCTGGGTGAGATCGTTTTCCGTTGTTGTTCCTGCTACTTATGCTGCTGCTGCTACTAATTGTGCTGCTGCTGCTGCGGCTGCGTGCCGCAACGTCAGCTTGCTGCCCCTGCGAGCTCCTTCCCTGTTGCAGCAGCAACTGCTGGTTGTGGTGCTGTTGTTGCTGCTGCCTTTACTAGTGTTGCTGCTGCTGCCTATGATGCTGCTGCTGCTGCTCTTGAGGCTCCTCGTGCTGCAGCTGCTTGCAGCACTACTACAGCCGCTGCGGCTGCCGCTGCTGCTCTTGCTGCTGTGAATGCTGCTGTTGCCGCTGCTACTCCCAGCAGGTGTTTCTCTGCTGCAGCACTTAACAGCAAAGGGAAGGTTGCTGCTGCTGCGTGGTTGTTTAGCTGCTGCTGCAGCGGGCTGAAGACGGCGCCGCAGCAGCAGCAGCAGCAGCAGCAGCAAATACTTCACTGAAGAAAGGCAATAAAATGTCTAGTATTGCTTGTTTATTGTTTGTTGCGTATTGTTTATTGCTTATTATTAGTTTTTATATACGGTTTAGTGATTAGGGTTTAGGGTTGAGGGTTTAGGGTTTGCTGCTGTGCGGCGTATCGGGGCTGGTGGGGCCCCTGGTGTGTGTATTTGTCTGCGTTTTCGTCCTTCTTATTACTAAAATAGCAATTAACATATATTAAAATTTCTAAGTGCCAATTATATTCAAACCTAATAGCAAGAAGATGAAGGCAAAGCAGCAGCAGCAAGCCGCAGCCGCAACCCCACCCCAGCAACACCGCAACCCTGTATAGCGTCTGCAGCAGCAGCAGCAGCAACAGCAGCAGCAGCAGCAGCAACTTCATTCCCTGTTTAAACCTTCCTGCTCCTCGCGTTGCTGCTCGTATCAGCTGGCAGCAGCAACGCGAAAACCCTCAGCCCCCCAACTCCACACCCCACAGGGGGGCCCCGGGTTGCTGCTGCTGGACGCATCATACACATTCATTCAGCAGCTACAGCAGCAGCAGCAGCAGCAGCAAGAGCAGCAAGGGCAGCAAGAGCCTCGCTGTCGCCTACTTCGCATTACTTCGTCCAGAAGCACCACCACCAGCAGCACTAGAATTAGCTGCGCGAGCAGCAGCAGCAGCAGTAGCAGCAGCAGTAGCAGCAGCAGCAGCTAAAATGCCGGTTATCCCGTGGGCTATGTTTGGGGGTGGCCCCCGCAAGGCAACGGAAGAGATACAAACCTGCTGCTTCAGCGTCTTCACTCCAAAGGCCGCTCCTTCACCTCTAGTAGCAGCAGCAGGAGCCCTGCAGGGGGCCCCTGGAGAAGCTCGCCGTAGACAGCAGAAGCAGCAGCAGCAGCAGCAGCAGCAGCGGCTCATTAGCGAGCTGCTAGAGGAGGCTCTGGACGAATACACCGACGATGAAGATGCTGCAGCGCCTAACAGCAGCAGCAGCAGCAGCAGCAGCAGCAAGCCAGCACCGTCACCGGTGGTAGTTCCGTCTGTGTTTGGGAGATATCCCTACGATGGCGCTGCTGCTTCTGCTGCTGAGGTCCCGTCTGTTTTGCTGCGCTGCAGGCGAGCAGAGGAGCAGCAGGAGACGCTGCTGCTGGCAGCAGCAGCAGCAGTCTCTGCTGCAATGCAAGAGCAGCTGCGCAGCATCTGCAGAGTCGTGCGAACCCACGCAGCTGTTGGGGCGTTCGAGCTGCTGCAGGCCTCAGCAGCCAGCAGCAGCAGCAGCAACAGCAACAGCCGCAGCAGCAGCAGCATTAGAAGGGGAGGCAGTGGCCTTTCTGAGTTTCTTCCCGTCGTCATTATGCATGCAGGCGCAGATGTTGAAGACCACCGATTGGCAGTGCGGATGCTGCAGCTGCAGCTGCAGCAGCAATCCAAGTGCTGCTGCGGTGGCAGGCGCAGCAGCCGCAGTAGCCGCAGCAGCAGCAGCAACAACGACAACCGCGAGGACGAACTCTTCTTACGACAAGTTGTTTTAAGAGCAAGTTGCTGCACCAACGCCCAGGCAGCGCTGCGTGCGGTGTACACGCAGCTCAAGGCGAGCAGCTGCTGCAGCACTTGCATTGGCCGCAGCAGCAGCAGCAGCAGCAGCAGCAATGGCACCAGACAAGAGGAGGAAGCGGGATTGGATGCAGCAGGAGCCCCGGAAGAGGTTGCAGCTGAAGCTGCTGCCTCTGCAGCTTGGGGAGAGTTCGAGAATTTATGCGCGCAGCAGCAGCAGCAGCTACTGCTGCGGTGTCTTGAGGGAGCAGCAGGAGACGACAGCAGCAGCAGCAACGGCGGCATTGGGGGCCCCACACTTGCTGCAGCAGCAGACGAGGAGGAAGGGGGTTACTGGGGCCCAGACCAAAGTAGCAGATTAGCGCAGCTCTGGCGTAAGCTGCTGCAGCAGCACAGCAGAGGCTTCTGCTGCAGATGGAGAAGCAAGGGAGAGGGCCTCGCGGTGCGCACGCGGTCACAGCGGGCAGCAGCACCAGGAAGCAGCAGCAGCAGCAGCAGCAGCAGCGAGAGCTCTTCTGCAGAGAGTGGCGACGACAGCAGCCATGCTCCTGCGGAAAAGCCCAGCAGCAGCAACAGCAGCAGCAGCAGCAGCAGCAGCAGCAGTGTCTTGGTCGTTGTGCTGGAGGAGTTGGAGGCCTTCTCTCCTCGTGTGCTCTCTCAGCTGCTGCTGCTGCTGTCGCTGCTGCGGTCTGAGTATGGCGTTCCTGTGGTTGTGCTGGCTTCTGCTGCAGCATCTGCTGCTGCAGTGCAGCTGCTGCTGGAGCCTGAGGCGCTCAGGCTGCTGCAGCTGGATGCAGCGGTGCTGCTGCGCCCCTCAGCTGTACACGACGCGTTGCTGCAGCTGCTGCTGTGCTGCCCTGCAAGCAGCCTCTTCGTGCTGCCTGCAGCGGCCATAGAAGAGCTGCAGCAGCTGCTGCTAGATCAGGGCGCCTCCGCGCTGCAGTTGCTGCGCATCTCTCAAATGCTGCTGTATAAGTTCTTCTCCGACCACCCCTTCTCCTACCTAGCCCTCGACGCACGTGCTGTGGCTGCTGCAGGCAGCAGCAGCAACAGCAACAGCAACAGCAGCAGCAGCAACAGCCAAGGCAATGCCGGCGCTGCTGCTGACGCAGCAACTGTTGCTGCTGCGGCTGCTGCACCTAGTGGGAAGGCAGACCTTGATGTAGTTGAGAGGAGGCTGGCGCTGCTGGCTGCTGCTGTCATGACGCCGCAGCAGGGAGAAGTGTTGCTGCAGCAAATAGCGAAGTTTCGGTTGCTGCATGCGGAGCTGCGCGCAACAGCAGCAGCAAAGCTCGAGGCTCCGTGCTGCAGAGCGTGGAAGGCGCAGCGTCAGCTGCAGAAGCAGCAGCAGCAGCAACAGCAACAGCAGCAGGTGGAGGGGCAGGAGGGATGCACAAAGACCCCAACGTGCGCACCCATAAGAAAGGCTCTTAAGCTGCTGCAGCATTGGTGGGACTCTTCGGGTGTATCTGCAGCAGCAGACGAGCAGCAGCCACTCAGCAGACGGCGCGCTGCGCTGCAGCAGGAGGTGCTTCCTGCTGCTGCAGTGCAGGTGCTAGAGCGACGCATAGCAGCAGGTATAGGCATGCGGCTGCTGGTGGTGCTGCAGCAGCACGTGCTGCTGCAGCGGCAAGCCTTCGCTCTCAGTGTATCGGAGTCTGCTGCTACTCTCAGCAATCAAGAAAGCAGCAGCAGCACGTTGCGAGCGGTGGAGTTGCTGTTGCAGATATTAGGGGGCAGCAGCAGGACCCCAGGCTACCACGACTATCTGCTGCAGGGGAAGCAGCTCTCTTCTGCTGCTGCTGCAGCACAAGTCGTCAGCCCCAGTATGTCTTGTATGCAGAAGCAAATAGACACCCCAGCAGCAGCAGATGTTGTGCTGCTGACGTGCTGCGCATGCTCTCTTGCTAGGATGGTTTCCTAGTGCTGCTGCTGTTATGTTGCTGCTGACGCTGATGCTGCTGTTGCTGCTGATGCTGCTGCTGCCGTGTTGCCGCTGATGCTGCTGCAAATAGTCTTTTTTGTGTTGTTTCTGCTATCGTGCTGCTGCTGCTGCTGCTGTGTTGCCGCAGTCTGCGAGGAGCTGCAGCGGATCGCTGGGGCCTGCGTTTCTGTGGGGAGTTTGGTGTCTACGTTGGTAGCAGAAGCACTCAATGCTGCTGCGACAACGCGTCAAGTTGCTGCAGTGCCGCATGCGCTGCTGCTCGCGCTGCAGCAGTTCAGCCGCCAAACAGCGAGAGAGTGGGCCCTGCTGCTGCAGCTCGAGACCCGCATGCAGCAGCAGCAGCAGCAGCAGCAGCAGCAGCAACGGACAGGAGAAATCGGCAAAGCTGCCGAGCTCCTCAAGAAGATGAACCAACTCATGGAGAAGCTGCAACTTACTTGCCACCAGCAACAGCAGCAACAACAACAGCAGCAACAACAGCAGCAGCAGCAGCGGGGACAGCAGCAGGCTGCCCCTGCGTTTGTCTCTGGGCTTGCGAGGCGCGCCAGCACAGCGCCTTTTTCGGTCTCCGGAGGCTTTGGCAGCAGCAGCAGCAGCAGCAACAGCAGCAGCAGCAGCATTGACAGCACCTTCTGCAACCAATTTCAACGGTGGGCGAGGGAGTGTTTGATGTACTGTGTGCTCCCACTGCTGCAGTGGCATCCTTTAGGGTGCGAGTTAGGTGTATGGTCCTTGTCTGCTGCTGCAGCAGAGCAGCCGCAGTACTTTGCTGCAGCACTAGCAGCACCTAAAGCCCCCATACACCGCGCAGAAGCAGCAGCAGCAGATACCGTAGCCAGGTTGCTGCCGCTGCGGCCTATCGAAGTTTTGCAGGAGCTGGCCTGCCTCAGCGGCAGCGCCCTGGAATATCATCAGCAAGCAGCAGCAGCAGCAGCAGCAGCAGCAGGAGAGACTGTTGCTGCTGTTGCTGCTGATGATACGAGCCTTGTCTACCGCCGCATTTCCTTCGGAAGCCGCCGCATTTCCCTTTGGTCTCTGTTTTGTTACTTCTGCGCCGACGTAGTTGAGGTGTATACGCAGCAGCAACTGCGTACCCGCAAGCAGCAGCAGAAGCAGCAGCAGCAGGTGCAGAAGCATGCCTCTGTATCCTCCGGAGCCCCCCACCGGCCTGCAAAAGCCTCTAAGAGAGCCGCAGCAGCCGCAAAGGAGACAATAGAAAATGAGATAGGCCAAGAGGAGACAGGGGAGAAGAAGAGAGCAGAAAAGGAGACAGCAGAAAGAGAGGGTTTGCATGCGCTGCAGCGAGAGGCTGAAGCATCTCTTTCTTGCCTAAGCAACCAAAAGCCGTCGCTACTGCAGCACCTCTTCTTGCGTTTCGGCGTTGCAGTCTGTACACTAGGGCATTTAGGGCTTGTTAGAGTGCCGGGTTGCGGCATCTCTACAGAGGAATTGGTGCTGCGCAGCGCAGCAGACGCGGAGGCAGCAGCAAATGAATTTGCTGCGCAAGGCCAGGAAGAAGGGTTGCAGACAGAACCAGAAGATTACCCCACAAGGGCAGGAGACAAACAGCAGCAAGACTACCAGCAGCAGCAGCAGAAAGGCGGGCATCAAAACTCGCAACAGGAGAACGTCGCCGCTGCTGTCTGTGAAGAGGCGCTGCAGCTGCAGCAGCAGCTGGAAGGCCTCTACCTAACGCGGTGCTTCTTCGGTAGTGTTTATCTCCCTGATCAATATGAAGACGATGGTGCAGCACGAAGCCAGCAAAACACCAAATCCGACCAGCAGCAACAGCAGCAGCAGCAGCAGCAAGAACTGCAGCAGCAGCAGCAGCAGCAGCAGCAGCCGCGGCAACGGCAGCGCAAGCAGCAGAAAGGTTAGCAGCCCCCGTTGTCTATTTCGTTCCTCACATGGGGAAGAGGAGACAGTTGTCTCCCTTTGCATTTCTGTTTTTTGCCTGAGTGGGAGTACATTCTCTGCCGGCAGCTGTCCGTACACCTGAAACTCTAAATCTGCTGCTGCACGGCTGCAGCCCCTGCGAGTATATAAGCCGCAGCAGCTAGCATCAGACTTCAGGCCAGCTTTCTTCTCGCTAATAAACAGAACACAAGAGAAAGCCCCAGAAACGCCAACTGCATGCATGCATGCGTGCATGCATGTATGGTTCTGCATGTAGCAGAATCATGGGTGCCTTGATGCATACAGCCGGAGCCGAAGGTTTAGGGCAGCAGGGGCTTCTCGCCTTTGATAAGGAAGCAGCAGAGCAGCCGCCACACTGGGGCTGTGCTGTCTCTCTTGTCAGCAGAGACAGCACGAAGGAGACAACGCGAAGTGCCTCTATGCCTCTCCTCGCTCCACGTTTTAAGGCAGTTGCATGCAACGACTTCAACTGTACATGCATGCATGAACCCTACGCCGCATGTTTGCATGCGTCCGTATCATTGCATGCATGCATGCATGTATGCATATCATAGGATGCATGCATGCGTATCATGGCATGCATGCATGCATGTATGCATGCAAGCATGCACGCGTATTATGGCATGCATGCCATGCTTGCAAGAGAGTACAACACACCGGCTATGCAGGCCTTGTTTTCTATGGCATCTCCTCTTCGTAGATAATGCTGTACAGATTGTGATGGCTTTGCATTTATGTCTGCTAGATTTCTGTTAATGCATGTATGTGCACATGCTTTATGCATGCGCAATACAGACAACAGGACGCCTTCGTTTCAGGTGTACGTACTGCCCTTTCTTGCCCTGTGTATGTTATTTGCTGTGATGTTTGTGTTCCGTCTCAGTACCTACTGTTTATTCTTATTACTATTATTTATTATTATTATCATTATCATTATTACTATTGTTGTTGTTCTAACTCCCTCGTTTCGTATCAAGATGTGTGCCTCAGTAATATACATTTGTCCTGCTATGTTGAGCGGCCTGTAGTAAATTAAGGACAAACAAATATGCTGCTTCTCCTCCTTCATCCTAAGAGTTGCATTGAACTATGCATTTCTTACAGCAGCAACAAAAAAACTTTAGGTGAGCCCCCTGCAGCGAGCGTCTTTCTCTCCCCCAGAAGAAGTCCAAGAGAACAAAGAATTGGCATCTATCGACAATATATATGTACTTAAAATATATATGTGGGTATAATGGCATATGCATATATATATAATGTATGTGATACAGAAATCATCCCATACTCCCATCTTTATATGAATAATTATGACAATACAGTCATGTGATGATAATACCATAGTAAATATACATATATATATATATATACAGATATATTTATTTACATATATTTAATGCTAGACTGTCATATATATATATATATATATGGTGGGTGAATGCAATATTATGGATATTAATGCATATGATGATGCAGTGTCTGCCATGTTTATATATGATCATTACATCATGGCATATTATATGCATGTATAGATCTAGAGAATACAGAGTCGAAAACACATATATGCTCGTGAAATGAATATAATAAAGCGTTGAGTCTACACTTATTTATTCATATATAGATGTAAATAACTCACTTACCCCTTGCTTAGACTTGAATCGGGATGATACGCAGTATCTAGAGCTCCCGCTGCCTGCTGCGCAGCGGGGCACTGCACGAGCTTTTCTTTATAAATTAAATAATTAAATTAAAAATGAATTACAAATAAATAATCAAAGCAGCAAGTCCCGCATACAGTCAGACAGACACGTAAGCGGAGCTGTAGACCACTGGGTGGCTGCTGCGACCCCCCTCTACCCCACCTTAAACCTTTAGAAACATGTTGAAGAATAAGAAAAATTGAAGTTTACTACATTCCAGTGAAAATAATAAAGCAAATAAAGGGCGAAAAAAAACATATGAGGGGCATGCATTGATTGTTGCAGGCTGCCGAGCCATCTTGATGTAGCTATTCAAGGACTGGCAGGTAGCGTGCTGCAGCGGGCGTTTGTGATTGCCGTTGAAAAGGGGTTTTCCGTCTTTCTTTTGCTTCCCTGTTGTATTTTCATGGTGTGCTTGAGTATTTTAGAGGAAACTGCTGCACTGTCTGTACACCCCAGCTGCGTACGCGCAGCGATCTACCGCCCGCCCACCCACCCTTCGATGCTGCGTGCTGGCTGCTGCGCGGCTCTAAGGTATCCGTTGGTTCTTCTTTTTTCTTCATTTTTCCATGAACACCCCTTATTGTCTGCGCAGCTGCAGTCAGGAACTCGTGGAGGCTCCTCAACTGGCCGCAAACACCTCTCGCCAGGCCACAGGCGCTGCCCGGTGACCTTGCCCTGCGGCGCCTGGGAGCCATGGGAGGCAAAAGCAGCACTCGTGAGCTTTAAAGTACAGTTTAAAAGCTGAGAGGAAGACCTGGCTGCAGCTGCATGCAGATAAGAAGCCTGATGTTAGTGGTGCCTGAGGCACGAGTACGGAAGGCCCGTTCGGTAGGAGGGAGCGACAGACATAAGTTAAATATATCCTTCATTTTTTCTCATCTTTTTCTCTCCAATTAATACCGCGTGTATTCATGCATGCATATGTGGCTGTGGCTGTGGCTTCGTCTGCAGCGTGCGACTCCGGAGGATATGCACACTGCGAAAGAGTTGAACACGCCGAGTCTTGTCAATCAGGCGACGGGTTCTGGTGTACTTGCCAGAAGGGCTTCAGCCCTCAGGGTATAAACCAGAGCTCTACGTGTGTTGGTAAGCGGCACTTGAATTATTACGTGTTGCATTGTTACAATTACTACTATTAATTGATGAGGGATGCATTCACTAGTTACACGCAAATGAAAGGGGACACGACTGAGGAAAGCTCTGCATACGCAGCCTTTGCTGTACATCTGAGAGCTTACTTCCTTCTGTGCCTGTTGCTGCACTTGTTATTTATGATCTATATGAGTATATATGCCTATTGATGCAAGAATAATTACATATTTTGCAATCAACTTGTGGAGGCTCCAGTACGCATTCCTATTGTATGTGATATTCATACATATAGGTGTAAATACAATTGTTTGTGTTTTTTATTTAGTAGTGAAGCCTTGGGTTTGTGTTTATGGTGCAGATATAGACGAGTGCGCTCAAGGCCTGGACAACTGCAAGCAGAAGGGGGGGGACTGTGTGAACACTCCTGGTAGTTTTACTTGTGGGTGTGGCCCCTACCGCAACGAAAAAGATGGAATATGCGTTGGTGAGGCTGTCTCTTTTTGTGTATGTCCCTTCTCCGTTTTGTATCTATGCTCGCTCTGTCTCCGGTTCGTGTTTCTCTTACTGCCAGAGCAGTTCTTGTCTCCTGCACATACATAGCAAACTGCACCTGCCGCTTCCGAAACGGAGGAATAACAGTATCATCTTCTTGCCGCCTAGCTGGCTCTTTACAGCCGATTACTCTCATCTCGCTTGGAATTTGATTGCATGCAGCCGCTGCAGTGTCAATAGGTGTTGGTGGTGACACTCAGAGCCTTTGAATCAGCTGCCGTGTCCGTACGTAAACCCGGGTAGGATGAGTTTTACCAGTACCCAAAGCACTTTGGAAGTGTTTTTTTGTCCGTAGATATAAACGAATGCGCAACAAACAGGGGAAACTGTGATGAAAATAGCGACTGCATCAACCTCGATGGAGCCGAGCAGCTGTGCAAATGCCACAAAGGCTGGACGGGCAACGGAGACAAACCCGGAGTTGCATGCAGAGGTTAGCTCTAAACAAAGCGCCTAGGAACGGAAGAGCGAGAATGCACTACAATACGGTGGTTTTTTGTGTGTTTGAGTGTACGGAAGTATTTCAGGGTTTCGTTTGACTGGTATTTCCTGCTGTGTGAGTGTATGGAGTCGTTCATTTACAGTACACACAGCTCTGCACCTCTTGTACGCATGTTCTTGTGTCGGTGCGGCAGACATCAATGAGTGCAACGAGAACCCAGCCATTTGCCCATCGAATTCCATCTGCACAAACCTAGCGGGTTCATATAAATGCGAATGCGGACCGGGGTTTGAACCCGACTCTTCTGGAAGTGGCTGCGTGACTGAGGACTTCTGCGGCACGGGGAAGAATGACTGCGATACCGTCTTCGCCGCTTGTTCGTTGGTGCCCGGTTCGTTCAAGTGTGAATGCATACAGGGGTTCCGCGGAGTTGGAACAGTCAACACATGCGAGCGTAAGCATGAATACCCAAGATGTATGTGTGCGTGCAGTCAATGCATATAGTGCACTATTTACATGCATGCATACATGCATGCATTCAGTAGGTGCCTTAAATCTGCACGAAGATGGGGGGTGAGGAGGAAGCGCATAGGAAAACGATGCTGGCTGTTGCATGCATTTCATTCCACTGCTGTCGACCGTTCTGGTGGACCTGCAGCACTGGCGGGGAACGAGGATCTTGCTTGCAAGGCATTGGGTCTGACTTGCGGCAATTACAAATACTGCACAAAGAGCACAACCCAGGCAGGAATATGGGAGTGCGCAGACAAAGCGTCTTCTGAACAACTCGCCGTCTTTCTTACCAATGGTTCAACAAGCGATACGCCTTCTTGGATTTGGGCGGTCGTTGTCTTGTCCACCATTGTGCTCATACTGATATCTGGAGGCACTTTGTGTGCGTTTCCACTGATCATACCCTTTACGTCTTCCCGTCATCATCCCTTTTCCTTCCTTCTTCCTTTGGGGGGAATACAGATTGCAGCCTCAGCGTGCGACACGATAGCCTAGTGGCTGCGGTTGATGAGGTGGAGGCCTGTTTGTGATGGGCACAGCACCGAATGCAATATTTATTTTATTCGCTTTAGCTTAAACATACGTGCATTGTACGGTGTTTTCAGGGTGTTTGTACAAACGGTTTATAAGGAAAAGCGAGGAGAACGAGGAAGACCTACTCGCTGAACAAGGTGCGTGTGCAGTTTGGAATGTGGAAAAGCATCGCTAACACCCAACGAAGAAACTCAGCAGTGCTAAGGCAATCCATCCATGAATACATGGAAATGGCATGCAAGACGTCAATGCAAAAGATGTACTATGATTATGAGATAAAGTTGTCAATTTTGAAGTACCAGTCTTTGTATTTTTTGTTTAGTAATAATACTGCCAGCCAATTATAAGAAAATTGTGATGAAGTACTTTGACTGCGACGATGGTTGCGTTTGATTATGTTGCAGATATCGGGGAAGGTTACAACTACGGTGCTACACAAGGCTATTACGCTTGACAGATCTGAAAACAGGAAACCTCTATTATTCGCATGCCCACATGGCATCTCGTGAAGATGAAAGGAACAACTGTGATTTTCTGTGTTTTGCCGGGGAATCTGTGCAACGAACATTACCGACACTATTCTTGTTCATCCCATTTGAATGCATCCCGCTGTGCGAGGGGTGATTCACTGGACTGGCGAAAAGGGCTGTGAGCGAATGGGCGTTTGTGTTGCATTACATCTGATGGAAGTTAGCTGCACAGGAATTCCTTAATCCAGAAAGACCCGCTTTTGCTGCACAGCATGCCTTGCTTTGGTCACTGACTCTGTGCCCAATAAACATAAGTGACCTAGTAAGTGGTTATATGGCGCCTTCCACTTCCTTCATCAGTCTGGATATTCCAGCACCGAAAACCTTTTTGGTTCGCGCCTTCACAAGCCTCACTAGTTACGCACATGTGCTTGCCACGCCGGTGCTTGCTATCCACTAGTGTCATCACTTCATGTTCATTGTGGGAAACGGCGAGTTTCTGCACTGCTCCAGGACTGGCTCAGCAAAGTGCAAGGAATGAATGGCAGCTAGCTTGTGTAGTGCAGTGGCGCTGCAGGGCAAGCTGAACAATATCTGGATTGAGCTTTTCCGTACACGCGTAAAGGCGTTGCCAGTTCCGTTATTGTTCTCAAGTATGCAGGAACGAAAGCTAGAGTAGCATTGGAATGCAGTAGCCGGGAGGGAAGAAACCTACGAAACAAAATCGCTGTTGCTTAATACATGGAAGAAGTTCAGTTTGAGGCTGGTCGCTGTGAAGTGGCCAATGTTGCCTCGGACTAATTTGTGCTTCCATGCTTTCGGGTTCTGTTGCTTGAGCATGTATTCGATCGAGAAAAAAGCAGCGCCTAACGGCACCAGCACTGCACTGGGACGGTCTATTGCTTGGGACTAATCGCGATGCACCTAATAAAAGAAATGTTCCGGGACTGATGTATGCATAGTGCAGAAGCACCTCATGTTAAACCCTCCTCATGCCAAATTATTATTTTCCCAGGAGCACAGTGCTACCGGAATGCCTCTACCGACGAAATTTCTATTGAAAAATTGACATCCTACAGCAAGCCCACAGAACATTCACGAACTGTTTACCTGCATACTTCGAATGCAGTTAAAACGTGGGAGAAGTACTTTCTATGGAACATGCATACGCTCTATCTTTACCAGCATCTGCATGCCTGACCTAATAAAGCTAAAAAGATACAGCTAAATCCACTGTAACATTGGAACTTCTGTTTGTGAACACAGAACAATTGCCTCCCACTTCACTTGTTCGAACCCGCCAAGTAGCAATCCTTTTTATTTGCCTCCTGCGCGCTGTATTGAACTGCACTACTACGCATCTTCCTACTCCCTATACTGCAGACCTCTCCTAACGGTGACAACGACATCGCCTGCGATCATTTGGTAATCGGCGCCTGTACGTCTGCAGGACGCACTCTGATTCGAGTTCGCTGCCTAGCACAATCAGAAAAAGGAGAGGACGCCTGCGAGCGCCCCTTCACCTCAACAGATGTGCCTCAGCTTACAAGACTGTCGCTCGCGCAGAAGCCCCTCTGCAGCCAAATGAAAGGAGCCCCACTGGAGCAACTCGGCAGCGCGTTACCGTTCAAAGCTTACTGCTCATTACTTTGCAGGCTTGTGCACAATCGTATACCACGCCCCTCCTCAGATCGCCCCTTCTCTTCCGTCTCGTCGGCAAGCTTGATCTGGGAGCACTAGCAATCTGACGCTAGTCAACGTGGCAAAGGCGCTAAACGCCATATACAAGCAAGTGCTGCTGGGTGTAGTCGTGGAGCGACGGAAGCAAACGGTTCAGGGATGCGTCTCTGGCCGGCTAATAACTTATACTGTGCACCAAACAACGATGCAACGCCGGTAAATATCTCGGGCCCGCAGCGCGCAGGCAAATCGTTGTTATCTCGAAGTGTAATATCCACGCCCATCTGGTATGTAAATGCATGCTGTGCGAGCCACCCCCCTTTCCACAAAATGTACATCATGCTGGGATTAAATACGAGAAAGCCGTCCACCATAACAAGCTGATAATAAACGCCACCGTGTCGGCGTCCTTGTGCTCAACACTGTGACTTGGTGAGCCTACTGCTGCTCAGTAGTAGCTTCCACCTTGGGCGCCTCGGCGCCTTCGCCCACGGGCTGCTGCTGCTGCTCCTGCGTCTGCAAGTCACTGGTCCAGAGCGTCAGGTTGTCGCGCAACAGCTGCATGATCAAAGTGGAATCCTTGTAAGACTCCTCGGAAACCTGTGGAAGCCCAAACCAGACCAAACACAAGGACGCGATAGATCGAAAGCAGCGAATGAACCCAGCGCTGGTTCACGCGCTAAATTTGGAAAAACATGAATTCTAAAGACTGCTAGACCTACGCTGTCGAATTCGGTTATTGCATCATCAAAAGCCAGCTTGGCCATTTCACAAGCCTTCTGCGGCTGATTGAGAATTTCATAGTAGAACACGGAGTAGTTCAGGGCCAGACCCAAACGGATTGGGTGCGTAGACGGGAGCTCTGCTTCAGCGGTGTCCGTCGCACGCTTGTACGACTCTTCGGCCTGTTCTGCTGATGCCTTCTTCCCTTCTTCGTTGCTGAACTCAGAAATGTACCGGTAGTAGTCCCCCTTCATCTTAAAGTAGAAAACACGGCTCTCAGAATCCTGAAAAGGACCCGACCAAAGCAAAACAAAAAAGTCGCATCAGGAGGTTCACGCTGAGGGCGATGCAGGTGCAAATTGAAATCCAAGTTGTGGTAGCGAATGGGATTAGATACACCCCCAGTCTCACTCAAAACAATCCAATATAATTAACAAGCAGAATGCACGGAATGCAAAATAAACATTCCTTTCCTACGGCCAGTGGGCAAGGGACGAACCGTGGTGCGGGGCAGCAGCTTGTCAGTGAGCAGGGTAAGGATTTCTTGGCATATTTTGTTGAGCTCATTTTCAACCTTCTGTCTGTAGCTAGCTGCAAGTGCTTTGTTCGTCATGTGGTTCCTGTTCGCTTCCTTCTGCTCGACAGAAGAAATAATGCGCCAGCTAGCACGGCGCGCTCCCACGGCGTTCTTGTAGGCAACGCTAAGCAAGTTCCTCTCCTCCACAGTCAACTCGTCTCCCTTGCCACCTGGGGTGGAGCTGTTCTGATCGAGACAGTTCTCCACCAAGTTCTTCATGGCCTCGGCCATCTCTGCAGCATGCGCAACACCGCAAAACAACAAACTCCGTCCACACTGAGCGGCTTAAACCGCACAGAGGTGGCAGCCCCACTCGAAACATCCACATTCCGATGGACCAACGACAGGCGGAAACAAGCATCAACAGACTGCAGGGATCTTGGTATGTCATGACATTACACGCCCCGGCCTCGCCACCTGAGGCGCTCAGCTCCTCTTTAGGAAAACGTAGACGCCCCTCCCGACACGACGCACATCAGACATGTTCGTTACGAAGACAAATACGCAGAAAGGCTACACCAGCCCGCCTACGAATAACTGCCCCAGGTGCCGCGGCACAGCCAGTTGGCAAGCGCTCGAAACATCGGCAGCGCGGAAAGCACGATGAAGAAAACATCGCTAATGTGCACAAAGTGGAGCTTTT
Organism: Eimeria acervulina; assembly: GCF_000499425.1. Lineage (NCBI taxonomy): Eukaryota > Apicomplexa > Conoidasida > Eucoccidiorida > Eimeriidae > Eimeria > Eimeria acervulina. The sequence continues at coordinate 27,321 of NW_013549686.1, forward strand.
GCATCTGCTAGTTGCGACCAGAGAAGCGTCCAAGGCCTCCAAATATGCTGAAGCAGCCGCGGCGCCAGGTCAGCTACGCATCCCCTTTCGTCCACAAGCGGCTAGATGAGACGGAAGTGGCTCTATCTCTACTGCCGAAGCAATATCCTCCTCTAAAAAAAGACGAATGAGCCCTCAGCTGCACAGCTCGTCCTGGGAAAACGCCTACAGCTGGCCGCACCTGCGACCCATACCCTACCATCCCGCGAAAGCGTCACTGGGGAGGCATTCCTGAGCCACGTGCCATCTCAACGAGGGAGACGAATGAAATAACGGAATATGCAGTGCCCGATGTCCCGCATTGCGGTGTAATTGCAGAAACAGGGACCTACCGTCATAGCGCTCCGCCTGCTCAGCGAGCTTGGCGCGGTACACATGCTCCTCGCGAAGAGTCTTGATGTCCTCAATCATTTTCAGGCAGAGACACCAGAATAAGAGCTCAGGCACATAAAATTTGCCGTCAGAGGTCACTCTACAGGCTCAAAAGTGCTTAACTGTGAGCAAGCAACCCGCCTGCCGGCACGGCGCTTCATCCGCACACTGCTGCTGCTGCCGCCGCTGCACGCAGCAGCCCGCTGCTGCTACTGCTGCTGCTGAACTGACAACACCCCGCAGTTGGGAGCCTCTTATATTATTATTTTATTGTATTAATGCGATAGTTGCAGTTTCTGGACATCCACTCCCATTTTATTCCATCTCTAGTTGCACACATGTGAGAGGATTATTTCGTACACGCTTCTCGAAAGGAGGGGGTTAGTTGGGCCCAGCTCCGTCCGGTGCATCTAGAGCAGAGGGTCAGTCTTGTGTTAGCTACTTTTTTGGAATTTAGCTATATTTTTAGAATTCCAGACGTTTTATGATTGCTCTGACACAGGCATGCACACTGGGGTCCTCATGACTCCCAATTGCACTTTTCTCCCCACTAACTGCATGCCCCCCCACAGGCGGCTGCATTTGTTTCGTGCTCGGCATTGTGTGCAGCATTCCGTCACCATAGGTTATAATGAATCTTTAAAAATTGTTTAATACTGTCCGAGTTGTAGCCCTAGCACCACGAGCCTGAATCGGTCCGGAGCCCTTCACCAGCAGCCTGGACAGTGATTTCAGCGATGAGACTGCGCAAGCAGGTTGCAGGCTTATGATACCACCTTTTGCACTAAATTTTTTAGTAATATAAGCCCCCATACGTGACCATCGGGTGTACGATTGCAGTCGTCTGCAGTTGAGTTAGTGTGTGCAAGGCGTTGCATGGTGTGCAGAAGGGCTTTTCTGAGGCTGCTACATTTATTTCTACTTATCTGCAGGTTGGTTACTGACAGCCAAGTACATCTTTAACGTTTTTTGTAGTGTGTTATTGCATGCATCAAGACGCGGTTGGATATGCTTGCATATGGGATGCCTTGCAGCAGGCGTTACAGCTAGGAGTGCTGCAGCCCGAGAGAGGCCGCCTGCTCTCCACACCACCCCCAAGGGCTTGTGGTGATGCTACCAGGATGATTCAAGACTGAATAGGGGGGTCATATACTTCTGGGAAACTCTTACTGAAAGTATTTTGGCTTCACTGCAACTCACAGCGGTCCTTGTCTACGAACGACGGCAATCGTTTGGCACAAGCATGTTACATGAGAGTATCAGGTCCCATCTACGATCGCCACCCCAGCAGCTGCCTCATTTGTAGCATTGCCCATCCTTGAAGGCGGCAGGCAAAAAAGGGGACAAAGCTTTTACATATTCCCCCTAAAATCTTCGCCATGTATTCAACCTTTTATCGCTTGAATAATGAAGATAGATCAGGGCTTTCCCTACGGCCCTAAGGCGGGTGGGAGACCAAAAACTAGGCGTTTCGTCACGTTGAAATGAGAACAGTTTTCTCAAGTCATTCAGCTGAAAATGCTTGCTGCGAAAACAATTCATGCTGAATGCGTCGGCTTTTGGAGAGCATCCACTTGCGGCTTTCGTCGTGACAGGGGCGGGCAGTGAATGAACGTCGTGTTCGTGTAGAAACGTTTTCGTTTTTAAAACTCATGAATATCTACACTTATTGTCGGTATCGTCTATGTTTGAGTGGGAGGCAGAAGAGTGGTGGCTATTCCGCAGCAAGCGGGCGCAGGTGCCACTGCACATATCCTGCCAAAAGAAGCTTTCCTACATGGTGGAGTGTCTGTATCCACAGGTAGGCAAGGGAATACAATATGGCATGATTAAGAAAACTCAGATGAGGGAAGCTATCGATAGAGGGCTGCACACAGAAATGCCAGCCCGTAGAGAGTGAGCCTTAGTCCCACAGTGAACTCGGAGTTTGTCAATAAAGGGTTCACAGCAAAAGTAACTTGGAAGCATGGCAGATGGAAGTTGAATATGCGAATGTTTGCCATCCAAGAAAACGGCAAGAAGCGAGCAGATAAGGCAACCGGTGAATCCGGCATTCAGTGATCCGGGGGAACCCACAGAGCTGCGCAGTGCTTATTCTTGCATAGTCAAACGAGCACCTTTTTGGTTTACCGTAGAAGGTCCCAAGCGCATAAGGAGCTGGAGATACAAGATTCTGGGTATCTCCTCCACGGAAAACGGCAAGGCAATCAGGAAGACGTCCTAGCTCGCACGGTACGTCCGGCTTTGTGTTTCAGCCACGAGAGGTGACAGCCACACTGGTACATCCCCCCCATATCGATTCTCCTAATATCCTTGTTTTAATGGTCAGGAGTATCTAGTGCTGCTTGCTACAGGCTGCAGAGTGAACTTAATATATGAGGCACTGGTGAAGCGGCGGATGCAGTACACTGCATGACAATGAAGCGCAAGGACGGCGTCAATCGGCTGTACAATTTAGACTACAAGCAAATGATATGCGTTAATAAATACATTAAACAAGAAAATCGTGCTTAATAACAAATAACCATCTGTGGGTCATACCCGAGGCATTCAAGCCTCACCCTGGGTGGGAGCAGGCAGTGGTTCAGGTGGCACTGCGGTCGTCCGCACACCGGGATAGGAAGAATAGAGTTATTTTTCTTGTAACATGGGGAGCGCCATGGTTTTGAGGGCTTTTTGCTTTTTCAGGTGTATTCGGCAGCAAGGCTGCGCAGATACCCGACTCGATCGGCCGTAGTTAGATAGCCAGAGTCGCCCATAGGTGCTAAGCCAGGCTTAGCTCGCTACAGCGGAACTTACCTGCTTTGTTATCTTCGCACTCTCTGTGCGATGCTTTGAATATGGGAGGTGGGTGACGAAGACACATAAGACTATGGGCATTAACTGCTGGTTCAAGCCGTATATGGATATGCTTCGAAAGACGGAAGGGGCGATGCAACTTCGATGCACTCCAAAAGCTTTTCGGCGAATGACAGAGAATTGCCTACGCTGCGTCAAGACGGTGTCAAACAGGCAGCATTTTTGAGGGGTTCGATCCAGCTAACGATTGAGGAACGGAAGAAGGGGGGAATTGCTGAAGGAAGCGTTCTCAGATGTGCTGAATAACAGGGAGCCGTGTTCCGAGGTACAGGCAACTGCGGCACCTTGAAAAGGGAAAGAGAGCAGCAAGCGGAGGCTCTACTAGGTAAAGGCAAAGTTCAACCGTCAGCGAGAGAGTTTGGACGCAATGCGATGCTGGCAACGGAAAAGGACGGGAATTGGCAGATCTGCCCAACTACCACCTCCCATGAAAATTCACGAAGGAACAAAAGTTTTCATTCTCGGGATCGACAAGTTAGTTGTCCGCTTGCAGGATGCAGAAGGCTATTTATCATTTAAATTTGCTGACGTTTTCTGGCCGGTTCCAGTTCATCCTGACGGCACGCACAAAACTCCTAAGGCGCCTGCACTCCCAGTGGTAGAGTACACCTGTAGGCTTTGAGCTCATGAACAACAACAACAACAATAGGTCAATCACGGGTTATTAGCGCCAAACCAATTATGGTTGGACTGTTGTATAGTTGAAAGTCGTGCATGCGCCCAGCTAGGATGTCCAGGGTTACTTGCAATGCAGTGAACGGCGCTCTCACCTGCCACTACTTATCGGTTCTATGCATACTTTCTTACTTGCACCCTTGATATATATACGCTACACTCAGCGCATAACCCTTGAAATAATCTTAAAATATAGAAGAACAGTCTCTTCTTCATATCCGGGATCCAATCCTACTAAGGGAGGAAGAGCAATAATAATCTCCCATGCTGAGCCCTTGCTGGTCATCGCCTCAGTTCCAGTGCCACTCTCTCAGCCAACCCCCCGATCCTGATAGCTGCAGAGCTCTCTTGGCCTGATAGCCTTATCTCCTGTCTAATGCGGCTTGATTCATTTCTGATAATATATTATTTGCGCCCTCTGTGCCGGATAGACTTCTAGAGACTGCGACGTTAGAATTAGTGGTTCGCGAACGCACAAAAATCTTCGTTTTCCATGCAGACAATAGGCATCTTTGGTTTTCGTGTATCTTCAGCAGGGATCAAATGGGTTCTCGCGAAGATGCTGCCCATTTGGAGGCGGCGTGTACAATCGTACGCAGGTTGACTAAGTTCCTCCATCTCGCATCGTATTACAGCAACTTTATCCCTGGTTTCACGACCTCCCCTGTACCGAATCTGCTCAAGAAAAACAAGCAACAGCTTTTAGACAGAGACCGAAGAAGGCAATGCAAGGCATCTCAAGATAGGCGTGTACAGTACTCACGTCGCCTAAGTTGAAGAAGCCCGTCTTCGATGCTAGTAACCCAGCTGTCGGGATGATGCTTTTTCAAGAAGCCAGAAACTGGGGAAATAATCGAATTATTGCCTGTCACCTACAACGTTACGAAGAAAGGAAGCAATAATATCCAGTATGTGGGAAGACGCTCTGTAGTGCACAGGCACTACAATGGAGCTTTGGTGCGGCCTCTAGAGGCATAAAATCAGGAAAAGGAACGAATATTGTAGAATATTTCAGAGATTAGGACACTTTTAGATAGGAATGCACCTTCATAGGATCATAGTGGTCGCCAGCCCGCACCAGCTTGGAGCTGGGTGCGAGGCTGTTGCTGCGACCCTAGCCCACGCCCTAGGCGAGGGTCGGGCATCAGTTCTTTTGTTCTGGTTTTCCTTTCGGAACAAATTTTGGAACTCGATCGTAAACTTGGTAATTGATTGTGCTGTTAGTGGTTGCAGCGGGAATATTAGTTTGCACCTATCCTGCCTACCTAGGGATCTATCGTAGTGACAGCGTAGGCCAGCTGATCACTACACGCTCTACGCGGTCTGGTAGGGAGCAGAGAAGTGTCGGCATTAAGTGTACAGCAGCTATTTCAAACATATAACCAGTTCCTCAAAAATCAAATGGACTGCTTTCAACGTGATGACGGACGAACTGATTACGGGTTTGCCTGCTCACTCTGGGAAACTCTACAGTCAAACATCTCAGCGAGGTAGCTGCTGAGGCACGCTGCCTGTGTCCTGCCAGTCTCGCACCGTGAGTGCGTCTGCGTTCGTTGACTCGCGCTTACACTTTTTGCTGCCTTCTTCCTGCTCCTTAAGCACTCACGCGGATGCGGCTTTTGCTTTAACAACGGACGGCGAAGCAACCGGTACACCGCGGATTGCGATCTCTTGTGGCACCAGACGGAAAGACAATTCCGTCGAATTTAGGTGTACACTTCGCCGAGTACTCAATTTTTGCGCAAATCGCACTGTCCTGTTTTAACAAGCCAAGTTGAGGCCAACACAAGATTAGAGCGAGTAGCGGTTCTCTTTGGTGGCCGAGAATGAACGTCCTAGCTGGGTAATATTACAGCCGCCAAATACGCGGACCCGTCGATGCAGGACGGTTGTAGACTCTTCCATTCTCCGAGTGGACTGGGACAGTTGTCTCAGTGGATTTACTGTTGCTCTTACGCTACGATCAGGTTTAGTTTTAGCCCATTTCATCCCGTGTAGGATTCCCGCAACACGATACAAGCCAGCCTAATTATGCATTTTCCACAGGTAGCGCCTGCGCATTGCATTGAAGTCCCACCGCTTACCTCTCCTTCCTCCTTTTGACGCCGATCCCATTTTTCTTACTCTAGAGGGTGCATATGTTTCTGGTAGAGCTAGTATCGTCCTCACTGTTCGTCGGCCCGTCGACCTCAATGCTGCCTTCTGAAGGCCACAAGCACGCTCTCAGCACAGTCACCCACGCCATGTATAGGACTATTAAAAGATGAAATGCTCCACTGTTGAAGCCCAGTATCATGCAAATATGACCTACCTCTCAATTACCCCAGGGCTTGGTGCCCATAGTTTCATTTTGCCTCGTCTTGTGTGCCACTGGAAAAGCGCCACAAACTGTTTACGTTGGATCTTTGCGGCTTCCGAAGAATCACTCTTCACCAAGCACTGGCGTTTGTAGGATAAGAGCTCTAGTGACAGCTTTCCTTGTGCACGCTTCCTTAATATTGCCGTATCCTTTTTTCTTGGCGACCTGTGGGCAAAATCTTCATGAAACAGCCTGCCATACTTCGTCCAGCGTCCGGATATGCATTGAAAAGGAAGTAAGTTTGCCCAAGTAGCCACCACCGCCGTGCAATCTTGCCCAATCTCAACACCATTACATGTTTAAACAGCAGCCTTCGGGTGCATACTGAAAAGAAATTGTACCTCCGTACAACCAATGAATTCATCTAATGCCCCCGCACCGCTGCATCCGCCATATATGCATGGTTGACACAGGTGTAGACTCTTTTCGCTGGATGGACTGCGGATACCGCACTCAATCTAACTCGGCTAGATCACCAGTCGCTGCTCGTCTCTCCTCCAGAACGCAAGAATATCAGAAAAGATTCGCTTTTTAAAGTAGAAACGCGTAAAAGACTACGTAGTGATTACGCCATATCATCCAGCTGTGAGGTGGCGTGAGTATCTTCTCCTCGCAACCATACGGCGCCACCAAACGTTCCAACCTAGCATTAGGCTAGAAGCTTTGTGGGATACAATGGAGTGGAGTAATTTATATGAACTCTTTCACAAAGAGCCTATTGCCTCCACTCCCCTAGAATCATGAACGCACTGGAAGAGGCTGTTGAGACTGGAGGTGAGAAGACGTACCTCATCTGAGGCAACACTTCTTCTGCAGCTCCTACCGCAAGGCAAGCGCATCCCCAAGCATGCACAAGCTCCCTTTTTGCACAGGCATTAACGCCGTGGAGAATAGCTAAGAACCTTCGTGGCTTTCATTAGCCACTAGATAAGCAACTACTGATACATTTGCGGGCCTCTGACAGATTTCGTCTCGACAACTATATGCATGCACTGGAGGGGGCTTGGGGTTTGGGCATGCTTGCTTGCTTGTGGGGTTGTCTGCACGACAGCAGTTGCAACAGAAGGTGCTTCGGCTCAAGACATGCCTACCTGACGAGGCCTAGCAGCCAGTGCCGCTTCTCTCCGGAGACCTGAAAACCGGGTGGACTGAATGCTTGCTGAATGCTTGTTTGACTATCATCCCGCTCCAGTGCTTTCGCATCATTGTGCCTCTTTAGGTCCCTACACTATGGCCGAAGACTGCCGATACAGGTGGAATCAAGGGGATTTTTCGCTCGAAAGACAATCTCTCTTTGAGGGGACTATGCTTCTTTCTTTGCGAGGACTTGCGACACCACCAGGACAAGGAATACGCGACCACACAGATAGTGGGGAGTCAGAGGCAGTCAGGCTTGCAGTGACTACTCGAAATTGTTTGGCACTACTGGGGTCAACTACTGAGGCCACAACATGGTTCAGCCTTTGGCTCAATCTTCTCTGGTATCGTCTCTCGCCTAATTTCAGCCTCTTGAACTAGCGCGTCGACACAGCCCTGAGCCGTCCCTTCCAGCCCTAAAGGGCTAGCACGTGTGGCTTCTCTACCAAAAATTTCACCTAACAGTAGAAGGGATCAAGCATGGAGAGCTATTTTTCATCTCTAACCAGCCTCCTGCACGTTAGAAGCGTCCGGCACAAGCTCACAGACATGGCGTTGTGCAGAAGACCCCAGTACTGCACATGAAGAAATTCCCGACAAACTTAGAGCGAAATTTTTCCATTACTTAAAATTGGTGCTTTTAGCGAGTGTAAAAAATTTGCTTTAAATTTCTGTGGGGATTTCTTGTGGATTCAGCAAGATTACTCAGTGGGACATGAATCCTGCTCCCTGCCGCCGCGGGATCGTAGGTGCCACTAGATGCAGGATATAGTAGTGGAGTGGATGAGATTCACGTTCCCATTGTAATTTTCTGAATAGGAGATGATGAAACCTGAAATCATGATGCAGTGCTGACATCTGTACATTCTAACCTAGACAAGCAGGGTATCGTTGCGTGTGGGATGTGGCAGGCCCAAGATATAGCCATACCAGGTTCTCTAGTGAGTCGGTTGCTTGTTTGCAATAATAATACTGAACGATTAAGAAATAAACACAAAAATTCGTGCTATCAATGGTGGAAAGGCGGTTCACTACAATGTTGCAAAAAGGGGTCCATCCCTGTTCACCAGGAAACGAAACTGAAGGCCTCGACAGCATGTGCCGGTCAAAATGAAGAACTCTGAGGAAACGTATAGGCCACATTCCATATTGAAGGCGAGCTCCGACTTGGATGAATACACCACGTAGGCAAACAGTCACTGCACTTCACTTTTCACTTACGGCTGCCCATCCCCATACTGATTTACCTCTCAATTCAGTGTGCCTCCACCTGCAGAAGCTCACTGCACCGAATATTCCACCATGATCTTCACCAAAGAATCTTTGTCAGCGCAATTCCAACAGCTCAGACGAAGTTCTCTGCGGAAGTGCTCGAATTTTCAGGCCACTGCACCCAAGGCCAGCATGATGGAAAGCTGCACTGGCAATCTCGCACTGTGTTTGTGAGCTAGCCGCACACCTCGCTCATAGACCATTTCCTTGCCTATGTGCGTCGGTTGGGATTTGCTATTTTCAACTCGTACTGTAGCTCTTGAGCTATTCTTGCCTCTTGACTAATAAGCAAGCCAACGGGGATGCAGTTCCCTGTCGCGTGCCTGAGCGCGCCGACATAAAGGAACATGAATGGCGCAATGCTTTTTAAACCGTCTTTTGTGCTTATCCCCCACAAGAATAGAACCACCAACAGGACGTTAAAGTGCCTTGAATTTCCTTCCCGTCATTCACTTGTTAGCGTTTCTTTGCAGTAGAATCACACGTATTTGCCAAAAAATTGTGGCTTTAGAGCTGCTGTAGTGGCCACACTCCAGTAGCTCCCGGCTCCACTTAAATGAAACGCTTGATCATACTGCATCTCTAAGGAAGGTTGCTTTTAGCTCCAACAATACTGCGCCACTAGCCACTCCAGCGGCAACGATAACGCCCGCCACCGCAGCAATAGCGGCACCACCAAACAGAAACTTAGGACCCGCACACTGGGAGGTGCATGAAGAGTGAGAAGTCCATCAGAAGCGTGTCAACAGCATGTCACTAACGAATATGTGAGCCGCATGCTTAGCTGGGATACCGGGCTCACCAGATACTGACACAGCACTCCCAGCAGTAGCAGTGCCGGCAATAGCACCAACCAGAACTCACTAGCCTGGCTCGCAGCAGCCTCCAACGAGCTTCTCGCAGCACCTTACAGGCCGCTGTTGGTCGTGCTCTCAGAGTCAATGCATTGGGCAGCATTTGAAGCAGGAGATTGCGTTTGTGCACGCACTCTCTTGCATTCACGGTGGCGAAGTGTCCAGCAGAGGCGAAAGCCGCTCGCTTGCTGGTGCGCGAGCAGTGCAATACTCGTGCCTATTGGGTTTTCAGCCCCGCTTGCCAGATTGACCAGGCCGCAAATGCCAATCTGTCGGGAGAATCGTTATGGAGTCCCTTAATGCTCCCTCGGTACCTTTGCGCTCTACCTGATTGTGTTCTTGCTTCGGCGTGCTGTTAAGGAAGCAGCTCTCCCTTACGCTGTTAGGGGCTCCCAGAAAGGTGGTGCACCAAGGTGAAGCGCGATGTAGTCAGTCCTGAAATGTGATTCCGGTGCACTGTAGAGGCACCAGCAAGCGCTCCATCCTTCGCTTGATCATGTTTATTAAGGCGACAACTTAGTGCCAGATGATCATCTCACCAAGCTTGCTAGTCGTCCACCCAATGCCAGCCCCGCCTTTCTACGCATTGTTTGAATAAAGGAACCAACGAATTTTCTTCGTGCCATCTCGCCTTTGGTAGATCAGTTCTACCCTCTCCCCACCTGAACCCCAGAAGCACAAATCAGGCTTGAAGGACACTACGGGCGGGCGTCTCGCCTCCTGTCCTGAACCTTCGCATGAAGGAGTTCTGTTGTTCCGATCCTTCGCTGTCGTGAGGCAAGCAGCCGACTAGGTGAGCTCGTACTGAGCTCTCATGAGGAAACTTGAGATGGAGACAACCAAAAGCGACAGCGATCAGATGATACTGTTGGCAGTGTACAGCCGATAGGAATGGCAGCACATCTTGCCACAAGAGCAAGAGCTACCCAAGTAGTCGTTACGAACAATCCCGGATACTAACTATTAGTACCCTACTTGGTGAGTATAAAGGCCACCGAATCTCGTTATGCATTGTAGGGCAAACTTGCTGCAAACTTGCTGTAAGCTCGGCACTATATTCGTAGCACTTATAAGGCGAATGCATGCACTGTTTCTTTAACTATAAGCAACTGGTGCTACCACCGCTCCCACGGGCCTACATGACTTGTAGATCAATAACTCAAACTGCATCGTTTGGCCTAGGTGTACAGTCGAGCACCCGTAACTTGTTGAAGTTACACTAGCGTGCCACCAGAGAAAGACTGGTGGTCACTTGCTTTATACATGTAAACAATACAGATGCGCGGCCGTGGCCACAGACAACGCGTGGACAATAAACCATTATATTTCGGTCCCAGGAGAGCAGGTGGCCTTTAATCGACGCGCAGACTCTTTAGCTAACCCTCGAGCTTATTCATCAAAACCCTCAACGATTCGGGTGAAGACCTCATCATCTTTTTCCCATGCTGTCCAAATAGGGTCATCGAAAATACTGGAGCTTTTCAAGTTGGCCAGGATCTGCCGCTTTAAATAAATTACCTCTTTCAGGGGTGGACGCGTTCCCGTCTTGTAGATATCCACCGCAGCACTCAAACGCTGCGCAAGCATACCTAACTTTTCGGTAGAACGCCGGGCTCTCGCCTGTGGTACGAAAGTGTATTCCGTCGTGAAGCTCTCTGCAAATGAATCCCACCAGGTGTTGGCATTCATTTTATCCCCTAGGACTGCGATCGAACTCACCAGGGCGTCAAATACCATGAGCAACGCACCCAGCCTTCTAGCGGCGTAGAAGGCGTTCAGTCTAGACGGGAAAAGGACTATCTTCATCCTGGCATAGGCGATCAAACATGCGCAATCCGCCATCAGTTCCCCGACGTCGGCGGCGCTTAGCGAAGCCTTCGAAAATATTTTGCGCATCGAAGCAAAACTGCCCAATGGACTGCGCCCAGAAAATTTTGCTGTCAAAGCGTTAAACCCATCGAAGGAAGTTAAAATATCAGTGGGAACTTGCTGTGGAAGCCGCACGAAAGGATGATAACGGGTCTTGTCTTCCTCGGTCAGTTCCCCTTCTGCAACCTTCTTTTGCAACATTTCATTGAAACTTTGAGTTCCTGTTCCCGGATCCACTTCTCGTTGGTCCCCCCCTTTTTTCGACGTGCCCTCTTTAGAACGTTTTCGCCTCCCGCGTCTTATGCTAGAACGTAAGGGTTCTCCTTCTGGTCCCTGTTTCAACACTCCGGTGGAACTTGGGTCCGAACCTGCCGGAATCCAATCCTCATCACTTAAACCTTTGCTGCCAGTGCCTGAAGCGTCTCTTGACGTGGATGGCGAGGATGTTTCATCTGCCTGTGAGGAAACTGATGCGCGGGCTCTCCTCAGTGCACGTTGAGCGCTACCTTCTCCCCCTAGATCTCGGTTCGGGCTTCTCGGCGGTTCAGCTTGCGCGTAATTGCGGGCAGGTACTTGACCACCCTGACCGTGAAAAGAGAAGAAGACTCTACGGAAAGCAGGGTTTTTGGGAGGAGTCCTCAGCAAAGAAACAAGCCAGGGAAACGAACCCGCAGGAGAATTGTCATCGGAATCCCCAGCTCTATATGCTTCTTCTGGAGGAGCATCAAGCGGTCCTGTCACCCCTCTATACCCTTGAACGCCTCCTAGCTGCAGGGTCATCAATGCAGTGCTTTCCTCTGGAAGAGGTTGTTCATACACAGAAGACGCATGAGGGAACCCAAATGCCCCAAATGCCCCCGCTTGCAACGCCTGTGAAGTACCCACCTGCCCACTTTCATACGTTTCTGCGGATTCTTTCAACATGAAGAACAGCCTAGCCTTCTTCGCCGCTGGCTCCTCATCAAAAGCAGAAGCACCAGGTGAAAAGCCAGCCTCCTCCCATAACTCTATACAATCCTCTAAAAGCTTGTCAAGGTCCTCCTCCTCCTCTCTGTCCGACAAGCGCCGTTGCATCAGATGTCCGGTTTTCCTGCTGTTTTGGGTGGCCCTACAGTATACCAGCAATGCAAGAGTCACCACAAGGGCAACTGTGGAAGCCAAAACGTAGACATAACTCCAGGCATTGTGGTGGGGTCTACGCCGTCCTAATCCCGTCCCTGGTTTGGGCAGAAGCTCGCCTGAAGGCGCTGTTTGTAGAGAGGATACAGCGTCCAGTGAGCCGCCTGCATTATATGAAGGCGGAGAAATGAGAGTGTTTTGCGCGTTTTCCCATTCTGGCGCGCCTGCCGTGCCCATTGTAGGAACAAGCATTTCCGCAATGGGACGACAAACAATTCAATATGACTGCACTACAGCGGTTTTACAAACACCCAAATAAATTTGCACATCTCTAAAATCCGCTTGCTGTTCTAATGCAGTTCTATGCAGTTATATGTGGCCCGCGCAATCCGGGCGCCCGTGACAAGAAACCAAGGAGGGGACGAAGGGGGCGAGGCAGCACTGTGGTGAAACCCAGGCGTAGTTGTGAGCTCGGGAAATTTAAACCGTTGAGCCCTTTCTATATTCATGTTACAAATAGACCCTGAGGGAAAGGGTATCCAATGAAATGACTTCTGCTCGGCGCACGATGGGGTTGTGCATGGCAAGAATCGTTACGAGAGCTTTGAACGTCGAGGGCCCACCTTTTCTAGATGGTACACTGATGAACTGAGTTTTACAGGAAAGTAAAGTGTAAATATGCATTTGAACTGGCGCGTGCCACCGCACCTCTTTGTTCACTCAAATGCCAGGAGGTCAAGCAGTGAACTTGTGGGAGGATCCAGCCCTGCTCACGATGGAAGACAGTAGGCGATCCCCGGGCATTTCTGATGGGCAGACCGAAAGACAGTTAGCCACCATGATTTAAGTGACTCTTCGTCAATTTATTAGTGATATTTTTGTTGGCTGGCCTTCAACCCCTTCCAACGTGCTCGATTACAGCTGGAAGTCCGCACGTGCATCGACTTCCGGCCAATTCCTTGGTGCAGGCTGGCTACTGAGGGTCAAGTAAGTAACTGGAAGTTCGCTACAGTGATAGTGAGTGCAATAAAAGACACTGTTAGTTATTCTTGGATATGGGGTTGCCTTGCTGTAGGCGTAGTGCACCGTACCGGCACTACAATGGCGCTCAAATCGGTCCTATGGCGGCCTATCGGGCAAAAAGAGTAAAACTAAGATCTTAATAGAAATGAATCAAATAACATTAGACAGAAAAATAAGCCTTGAGGCTTAGGCTGGTAGGCGATGACCCAGGTCAGGGCCAGTGATGTTGACACTGCCCCCCAGGCCCCAGCCCGCTAAGGGGACACGGGGGGAATTCTATTAATCATGGTTTTCCCTTTTAAGTATATGGGACTCGAATGCGATTTTGAAGGGTTCCTCCCGTTATTTTGGTTTATCAAGGGAAGATTCGCCAAGTGTAGCGATAGATATGCAATGTGCACCTAAGTAGGTGTGCATAGGGTAGCACGCAGCAACAGCTGTGGGTGAGAGCTGTTCACTACAAGCATGCTCTGTAACATTGTCTACTCCAAGTTGCTAACTGAACACCTACTTGCCCAGAGTAGGCAGCCTTTCACGCAATAAGTAGTACAGCAATTTTCTCAGGTGTCTGAACTGCCAATGGAGCGAGCAAAATGGGGTTTCTTTGCACGTGCACGTCAAGGTGCCTTGCGGCATTAATTGCAACGAGGTGCGTTCTAACTCAAGTCATGCTGCATCCTCAAACCCACATATAATCCAATGGACCGCTATACCCAGAACGTCTACGACTGGATGCCCGCGGCGCCTCTGTAACACTTACCTTAAGTCTTTTGGCTTGCTTGTAGCCCGAGTCGGTCCTCCCATTAGACCGCTGACTCTCCTTGCATAGTTTGGAGCAGCATGGCTTGACTGCAGTTGGTACGTGTATTTCTACTTGGGTGCAGGCCAGATGCCAGTGGCCAGGTACGTGCTTAACAGTTCTCCAAAGTGGTTTTTTCTTGCGCCCCAAGGGGCTTCGTGATACTTGCCTGTGTGGTCACCATTTGCAGCAGGAGATCTGATATAGTGAGGGTCCACGAACCTAGCAGAAGACCGCCATGGGCTGTAGTAAGGTCAGAAACATGTTTCCCCATAAAGCATGTGAAGACCTTCTCCCCACTTCCAGGCGTCCTGAGCACAGGGGCATAAGTGTGGGACTGGTGGCCAGCGTAGGCGGCCTACATCAGTTGGAGGATCCCATTTTCCAGCTCCTTCTGTAAGGCATCAACGAAAGCCGGGCCTAACGGCGGGCCAGCCAACAGTATTTCCAGTACAGAAGAGGTAGTAGGGGGCACTGTTGCATTATAAACGCATCCTGCGCAAGGGAGGAATTCAAGCTTTGATTAACTCTACTGGTATGGAGTTTAAAATACCGGACAAGCTTGCACTTTGTTGGTTCCGTTTGTAGATTTGCATGCCAGCGGCTCGAGGGGGTCAAGTTGTGGCCCATGTTGATGCCGGGTATGAATTCGCGCACAAAGGCGCTGAGGAACTTTGGGTCCATATCGGTAATGACGTCTTTCGGAAAACTGCGGAACTTTCAAGACGTGATTAATGAATTATTACTCAACTTTTTCTGCCCCAGCTGAGCATCAACAGGGGATGAAATGAGCGATCCTGTTTAATCCACGACGGCACAGGTGCTAGGGCAGCCTCTGAATAAAGAGAAACCCACCATGAAATTCACTGAGATATCTTGGAGGATCCACTAACGGATCAGAAAACTCCGCAAGAATCCGAGTAGGAAACTGTTCTGTGGCTTTAGCTGCTGGCATAACGGCCAGGTGAGGCTATATTCCTTCGCCCCGGGGACCATCCCAGGCTACCCAAAGGACCTAGACACTGGCTACACTGTTGCGTTGACCCTAATATGGCTCACTAGATAGAAACTGTGCATTTCATGCCATACATCTGTGAGAAGTGAAGCTGGAAGGCATATCGGCGGAGCCCGAGTCGCGTCTACTACCACAAGAGATCGCCGCCCATGCTGTAGTGCGTATTTCTCCCCGCTCAGTTCAGCTAAACAAAAAACGAAGCCTTGCGAGCATCTAAGAAGTACGGATAACACAGTTTAGAAAGGAATCGTCGCAGGGGCGCCCATTTTCAGGATACAGTTCCGGAGTGGTAGAGCGTCGAGAGAGTGCCTTGGCCTTCACCTTGGCCATGCGCTCGGCATACTTGACGGAATAGTTGTATTTCTTGTGCCAGCAATGCCACCGAAAAACCCTTTGGTTATCAAAATCTTGCAAACTCTCCCTGAGGCGTGCCAGCAATTTATGATCGATGCGACCGAGACAACGCTTGCCATACGCGTAATCTTGAGATTTCCCTATTCCCACCAAGTCGCATAAAGAGCTCCTTCTTAGGTACCAGATACTTCTGTTCTCTTCGTGTTAAGCGCGGTGTAAGGCGAGCAGTAGAATATTTCGTGCTTTGTCGAAACGTCGGCTTTCTGAATATGCGCCACCCTCACTAATACGTTCCTGGCAATGGCTGTTAGGAAACAAAGTTCTTCGACTTGAGGAAGTTTGAGTGCTGAAGACGTGTTCAGGTGTCTATTGAGGCTCCTGCAGGTTTTTTCTTCGGTGTCTGTTAGAGACGAAAAAGCTTATTATGTGTTGCAACGAACTTCTGTGCAAGTGGCGCTGCAAGGCTAGCCTGCCTGTAAACGCAACCGAACCCCATGTGCTGCAGGTAACACCACCGTAGACAATTTTTAACTCAAAGAGATTTGCCCTCACTAGAGCCTGCACGCATAGAAAATGCACGCACCACCTGCAGGTAGCCCTTGCTAGCTACACCACTTGCGCGCGAGCTGGGCACTCTGGGCCAATTAAGTGCTCATTAATTCCCCAGAATGTTAGTGGGTGCATCAAAAGGGTGGTTGATTGCGCTCGGATATAGGAATGCCTTGAGTTGCAAAACTATTTGCTGGAATACGACAGGCAACGTCCTCTCTCCATCAGCCCTGGGCACCTCGAAGCCGCGAAGCCGGAGTGGCGGCCAACTTAATTTTGGAAACTCTTATCTTGAGCATTTTGACACTGTTGGGCGTTCTTGGCTAAAGTTGAGGGCTCTCCCTACTTGGAAAGCCTTACCAGCAACAGCACAATTTAAAGTATTACAAGGGGGATTGTTGCTACCAAAGGAGAATAACGGGAGACTGTTAAAGGTTGTCATCAAGGTGACAAAATTCGTTTTCTACCTACAAGGAGACTGGCAAGAGCTGTTCCGAATACGCGGTATTGGGAAGGAGGGACAGAGTGGGCCAGCTGCAGCGTATGCCATTCAGTACCAAGGGCGTGCAACGACTGCAACTCGTTGCAAGGACAAAATCTTCGCCAAGAAAGTTCCACGGCTGCCTAGGTCTAGCATTTTAGTTCAGCATGACGTCCCGTGAAATTTCACTCTGCCGATCGCAAAACAGATTTCCCAAGGGAAGCTGGCTGTTTCCGGTCGATCGCGGGGCTCACTGGTTCGGCGGTAGCCCCCAGGTTAACCGAGCTAGGTGAACATGCTGTGCATTGCTCCCACAAAGATGATAAGAAGCACCACGAAAATATGATGCATCTAGTTCAACGAAGGTTTTTACTATTCGGCGTGTCTAATTAGAACACTTCGCACGTGAGCATGCAGGAACTTCCTCCATGCTTGTCTGAACGGTGCTAACTCGGCGACCCCTGCAGCCCTAGCACTGCTGTGTGTGACTTGCCCTTATGGGGGGCTCAAGCTTAACCTTCCTACGTACTTCTGAAATGTCCTATTTTCGGAATATGTTCTTCGTCTATATGTTCATAGTTGGCTGTAGTATCTCCGCACCGACCACATCATAGCATCTTCCGTTTGCTGTGCCGAAGGCGTGCAGCCGCCTATACCCTATTCACCTTCAGTGTGGTCTCACTTGCATGAAGAGGGTAAATATTATTCGTCATTTCTGGCGTTTCTTCTCAAATGTTTTGCCACGGGCAACGCCAAAACAGTTAAGAGGGGCTGCCCAAGGTCTCCACCGTCAGGGAGCAGCATAGAGCGTCCTCCGTGGTTGCTTCCAGTTGCGGTCTGTGACGTCAGCTTTCAGAGTCGTACTGAGCGTTCTATATTTCTTGTCAACGAACAGAAGGGCTGTTGAACCTTGGCTTTGGAAGGTTCAGAAAAGCCCACCAAGACATGTGCTTCTCAACGCCTCTGAATTCATGAGCAGCGGGAGCAGGTATGGAGATAAGGGTTGTTGGAGACAGGAGCAAGGTGATCCAAGAGCTTTTCTCGGGGTTTTATAGTGTTAATAGGAAGGCCAAAATGGTGAGCCACCAGATGTCGCGTATCGTGTGTGCTCGCGTCGCTTGCCGGATTGCAGCTCTCCGAACTCTAGTGTTCTTCTCGCTTTGTAGGGGCTAAAAAAGTGCGGAAATGCTTAAAATAAACAACTTTGAATCCTCTTTTGACTCTGTGTAACTTCAGGTGCTCGATCTTCTAGGCTTCAGGTCAGCTGCAGCTTTACCAGAGCACCTTCACGCGGCAGTGCTGCAAGTGCTGCTGATGGGGCACGCGGGCCCCTCCTGCAGGAGACGGGTAGCTCCACTTGTAAGTACGGGAGCAACAGCCCAGCCGCTCCTGCTGAGAAGTGAGGGATGTGTTATTCAGTGTCTCTTCGCTGATTGGCTTACAAAGACTAGCAAATGGCTCAAAGTACCGCGCTCTCGTTACGTCATGCTTCTCTCAGTTGCTCCTAAGCCTGAACCGAAGGAGGGGCAACAACTGCTAATTAGGAGCACAATCAGCGAGCCAACAGAGTCTGTTGGGGAAGAAGCTCCGCAAGCACCAGGAGCACCAAAGGAGTTCGAAGCACTAGAGCGGAGGAACGAGCAGAAACCCTTCCCGCAGTTGCTTCTTGTCACCTTCAAGGCCCCTCAGGAGCCCTTCTCCACAGACGACCATGAGTCTGCTGATTCATGCGCCTGGTACAGGGCTGAGCCTTCAGAGGTCTTCTCTATTGACAGTACTCACGTACGCTCCACATTTTGCCTTCAGGACCGTTGGACTTTACTATGTCAATCCCCTGCGTGCGATGAACTACTTACTGCTTAGCCTCCATCTATGGCGTCTATCGATATATGCGCATGCCTGTGCTTTCGTGGCATTTCAGAGAGCTCTCTGCCAGCGCGTCCCGTGTGGAAAGAAGACTCAGCTTGTCTTGGTGAGCCTCTTCACTCACCATAAGGATCGGGGTGTTTTGGACGCCCAGCAGTTGCTTATGATTTGCGTAATAATGCCAGTTTCTCGTTTCTTGTTTCCGCACCAAGGGATCTAACGTCAGGAGCGTCTGTATATGTATGGCCTCCCAAACTTCTTCCTCAGATTGTTGAAGGTTTGGGTGGTCGGCTTCTTGTCCTTGGAGAGGTTTCTCGCGCGGCTGCATCTTCTTCTGGTACCACAAGAGTTCAGGTTTCTGGCTTGTCTCCACTGGAACAGCTTGCGCATCGCATAAACGAATCAGCCCCCCTTTGTGCTCCCCCAAGGACTCCCCGATGGCGGAGGCTGTTGCAGGTGTTTACTGCCACAGCAACAGCAGTAGATTTAGGGGAATCAATGGCCATCCCAGCATTTGGATCCAACAGCGTGGAACAACGCCGAAGCGTGGATGGAGCACTTTTGAGCGACGCCCAAAGCTCAGCCGTATATTGGCAAGTGAACTGCACAGCCTCTGAAGAAGCATGCTATCCTGCGACGCGTGCGGAGGAGCAACCAACAATTTCTCTGGTAGCTCTGCTCCTCCGATTCTCGATTGCCGCGTGCTTTGCCATCTGCCGCCAATTGACATTTGCAATGAGGCATTGTAACATACGCTCTGTAGTGCCACGGGGGTCGCGTGCAGGGAGAGGCACGGTTGAAACAACAGATATGCTAGATGGCTGCAACGACTGTGGCTCGGACCCAAGCAGCAACTATGGCCTCCACTGCACCAGAAAAGGCCCTTTGTGTGGTTGCGCACGCCGTGAACAGTACGCCAGAATTAGCAGCGGCCAACGTACTTCAAGTGCGTGCGTAGCTCGCCCTCAGCGCACGCTGAGGCAGCTTATTGATGACCAGCAACGCTCTCTGGCGGCACTTGCAGTGGGGGAATATCGGCGGAAAGTTGCATTGGTGAACCACGAGTACCAGATGTCTCGCCAGCAAGCGTCAAGGGCCCTAATGGACGAGCATGGGCAGCTGTTTCCTCAGGTTCATCTGCAGTTTAAGCAAACCTTGTTTCTCGCTGGCTAATTGCTCCTTGTTTTTGGTTTGACACGTAAAAAGCCGTCCCGCCTGGCAGACCATTCGACCATTCGTCTTCCTACTTCATGCGGCCCTCTGAAGTGCGTTTTTAATGCGATGCTTGCAACTTCAGGCCCGCCGTTGGTTGGATTCAACTGATGGGAAGCTGCTGATGTTATGCCTTACGGGAAGCAGGTGGAGGCCAGCACCCGGCCCGCGTACCTAGCTGTAACTGGTGCGAAGTCGGGCTTCGTGTGGAAGCAGGGGCTCAACACGTTTTTTGGTAGTGTAGGAGTTGGTGCATATTTTGCGTGTTGGGACGCAGGGGGTCAGCAAAGCAATTATTCAGGTGCACCGGTGTTCTCTCAAGGCGGGATTGTGCTTGTGCCTTTTCACTGGGAAAGAGTGGTGCCAGCGATTGATTGTATTTGCCACCCCCCCGTCAGCTCGCATTTACAAGAAAAGGTCGCCGCCTGACAGTCGGGCCCTTCCTTGAGGTCCAGGTGACTTTGTTGGATCGTGGCTTCTCAGCACTGACTTTTTCAGTTTGGCGTGAAAGTTGCCGGTAACCTTTGGAGTTTGGTGAGAAACTTTACTCAGATCTGGACGGGCTTCTAATCTTATAAACAGCAATGTGCACTCAGTGCGAATAGGTGCACACATGTATCATGACAGCTGCAAATGTTGGCATCACACGCAATTGTTCTTGGCACAAAACAGCGAACAACAGCTTGTATTGTGAATCCAAGGGATTGAAGGGAGTTCCAACATGGCCCCCCAAGAACATGCCGCACATTGATAGCACACTGGAAGGTATCCTTAATAATTGATTCATTCGTCAAGCTGCTTTCGCGATTAGTGTCCCACCTCGACTTGCCTCAAATGCGAATTCAGGGCAAGTAGGTTCGACAGTAGCCTATGACAATACGGCAAGTGCAGTCCGGTGGCATTTCCGTATCTAGACAGACGCATGGCTTGGGCGGCCTACTTCAGTCCATTGTTGTACTTGTAATAGCAGCTGCTTGCAACTCACGCTATCGTAAACCGGTCACCAGATGCGAGCAACAGGTCTTGCTACAGATGTTGCTCGATTTACGGTGGCATGAAATGTAACAGCCATGATTACAAGTGCAGCAAACAATGGTCCGGAGTCGGTTGAATATGCCGAGCGTCTTCAACTTTTCGAGACCTGCAGATGCTCTTAAAAACTCAAGAGGAAGACTCCAGTGAATGCGTCCTTGGTAGAGTGCAAGGCGTCCGTTAGCGATCCGCACGGGTTAGTAAACAAGTCACGATTATGCAGAGAGATCCAGAGACAGTGTGATATGGACGGGAGACGATTTGGAGTGCGCCAACGCTATGGACTTATGACCCAGGAAAAAAAGCAAACAAGTAACACGTTTTGAATATTCAATCTAGGCAAAGAGGTCACTGCAAGGTCCTCCACTATAACGAGCTGGTGGTAAATTTCGGCAACCACTGGGACGACCACGTTTCCACCTCCCAGTCATCTACAAATTGGGCATTGTGGTTTGGGACTACACTGCCAAAGTGCAAACGCGAAAAGTAATCCTCGTCGTGGTCTTCCACCGACGCGACTTGCCGCTCAGTTCAGCCCTGACGCAAAGATCTACATGGCGCGTAGTACTTCCTACCAAAACTGCTCATGACGGGCACAAGAAATCTACAGTTTCGTTTGTTCAGCAGAAAACAGCATTAAATCGGTGTTGACAGCAAACACAGGATGATGGGGATTCATCATCCTGTGTTTGCTGTCAACACTGATTTAATGCTATTCTAAACATACGCGTGCAGCGCACACTACTGCGGTGCACGCGTATGTTTAGATATACCTCCATCAATATCTGCGCTATGATGCGGTCAGCTTCGTATCCCCTGTACCTGCCAGACTGAGACAGATGCACCTTTAAGATGAATTTTCGTCACGAAACTAACAAGGCAACGTCAACTCCAAAAGAGCTAAACCGAATGCTTCGTATGCCTAAGCAGCGAACTGAAAAAAGCAAGGGAGCGCTTATCTGCTGGCAGCCAGATGACTAACTAGGAACAACGGACACAAGTTCTAACGTACCTCATTGAAAGCTTAGGCGGGAAATGACTGGTGGAAAAGGCTAACCGGACTTCGAGCTGGTTCAGGATACTGGAGACTGGATGCGTGAGTCAAAGAGCAGATTGCATGAGCTTGCGGCGGACGGAATCGTTAGAGCAGCTATGATGGTTCAGTCAGGCATGACTGCTGTAAGGGACACACATCCAAGCCAGTAAACTTCTACAGAGGACCGTAATGCACACGGATACTAGTATTAGTGGCGCAGGCGCGCTTAGCCTAAGGGTTTTCCTGAGACGCACATAGTATGAAGATCCTCCGAAGCTCATGCGCTGGAAACACCTAGCCATAGACGAGACAGCACTAAGGGTCTCCGCTTCATGCCCTTCCGTACAATCACCGTCTCCATCGTCTTCCTGACGGTTCGCAATATCGGACTGGCAACGGTTGTGGCCAACGATATCATACAGAAACACTGAATAGAGTTATTCCAAGGCGAGGTAATGAGTCTCACTATTTCTTAATGTGGCCTCAATATCTGTAGCAACGGACCCCTGCTGTACGAGCTCGCTGCCAAAGTAACAACCACACCCTCCACATACGACATTGTGTACTTCTTGCTCGTGCAAATGATGTGCTATTCATGCAGAAACATCTTCGTGTGTCAGCAATTAATGGTGGAGGCTGCGTTTTTCACGTGCCTTCGAGCTGCGGCGACTTTGAAGGGACCGTGATCAATCGACGGAGGAGAATTTTCCGCTAGTTCCCTATCCTGAAATAAAATCTGAAGGTGCATATGCCCTCCATACTTACACTACTTCCACTTTTGTAAAATCTTCCAGCAAGCACAACTTCATTTAGCGTTAATCGCTTCACCAGCAAGCACAGCTTCAGTTACCGCTAATCACTTGCAGCTGAAGTGACCCAGTTCGGTGGCCCTGTCTGTGGGCTAAGCTGAGACAGGGATCAACTTCGCTGAAAAAATGCTTCCATCGTACTTATTCATTTTTATTACGCTGCTACAGTGCTACCTTTCTGCTCGTTGGTGCGGGTCTAAAAGCGGAAAATGTGGCGTCTGGCTCTGGACAGAGCCACGGTCAACGGGGCTGGCTGTAGAAAAGACAGTTTGCATGCCAGTGCTCCCTCCCGCGACCGATCATACAGAGGGCCTTTATTTTTTCACATGTGTTAGAGCATCGGCCTGCAATGAAGTGTAGCTCAGGAAGAGCAGCAAAGTTCCGTATTGATGTGCGGGCCTATAGCTTACTGCTTAAATATCCTACTAACAAGCCAGCTCGTTCCACTGAAACCACTGCGATGAGATCCGAGGCAACAAAAACCCGGGGTGACTACACTAACCGGAAGAAAGACGAGTTGCCCTTTGGCCAGGATGGGCCCTATAAAGAGAGGCCGCAAACGGGCACAACTCGCACTTACAAGCGTTCCGAAAGGCCATGGAGCAGCAAATCACACAGAGATATACCAAGCGCATATTGCTTCAAGAGGGAAGCAGCGCAACATGCAGCAGCGCTTGATGGGGCTAGGAAATCGCGCAATGATAAGTTTGAATCTCGGTTCACTTTTTCGCATAGCGACCCTAAATACTACGCTGAATTGCCTGCCCAACCCGCCACAGGGTGGTGGAAAGCCCTCATAGCTTCCCGGCGCCAATGTCCAGCATTTTTGGAACGGCTGTGCAGAAATCTTGACATATTGCTTCCGGACACAATATACTCGACATCGACGGAGTGTTATTACATAACAAACAATCCCCAGGCCCTTAATCCGGGCAATTCCTTCTCCCAACAGCTGTCGCTCGCTGAAAAAGCCTGCAATGGATGGATAATAAAGGAGGATTTCTCTGCATCTAAGCTCTTCGAGAAGAATGCGGCGCTGTATTTGGCCTCCTCGGGGTTTCCTGGCGGCAAAATGAGGCTGCGTTCTAGTGCCCAACTGCAGCATAGGAACCAGAGATGTACTATCGAAAGTGCAATGGCTGCACCAGCAGCTCTAGTTAAGCAGCCACACTACGCAGCAGCCAATAAAAACATTACGAAAGCACTCGATCTTCCCAGCACGTGCTCTCTTCTAGCAGACTCCTCCTCGGAGCGTCTTGTGCAAGTGCGTCATCATTGGCCACGACGCCCTCAGAAACACTACGTCCCTTTTCATGTTCTTTCTACGTTGACAAACTGTACCACAGTCCATATTACCGCAGCTTGCAGCGGTGAAAGTCCGATAGGCATACATTTGGCTGGCTTTCGCCGCAGGTGCCTGCCACACACGGTATCGGGTGCCGCTGTGTTCGTGCCGAATTTTTTAATGCAGTGACAGTTTGCACAACCAGGATCGTGCGTGGTTCTTGAAGGTCTTTGTTCATGGAAAGAAATATTCGCGATGCCAGTTGACGCGGGCCGCTTGGCGCGCAGGCAGTATGCCTCTGGGCTTCACGTTGGTCAACAAGCTGACTCCGGAAGAGGGCCGGGAGGCAAATTTAGACATTACTGGACAGTTCTGTGTCAGCTGCGACAATTCATTTCCTATCCGGAGGCCACGCGACACCGAATACGACTACAATGAGGAACATCCAGATAGTGGAGCAACAAAGCAAGCGATCGGGGGCCCCAACAGCACATTTGACGTGTTTAGCTTATCTGGGGCTAGCCTAGCTGAAGCCTCTGAGATTGCTCGGAAGCTGACGCTGTTGACTCAGACACTCTTCAAAGTGTGGCTGGAGTCATTGGTTGTGGACCTCGTCAAGGCATGGAACGGCAAAATGTACTTTTTGCAGGTGTGTTCGTGAGCCTTTGTAGCACACATTTCTTTTAAATCAATAAAAAAATATGCAACACCTTGCATAGTCATTAGACTGCGATGCGTCAAAACTGCACAGGTGAAATCCTTCACATTGAGACAGACCGGCCCTCGCGTAGATTCTGCGCTCAAAGTGGACGACAAGAGTGATGATGATGATGAACCCCTTGATGGAGCCTTGAAGGCTAGCACTGCTTTGCTCCGGAGACAGCAAATCTCCCTAGCACAGCCATCGGTTTGCGCGATGTGCGGACTAAGCCGCAGCAAGAAGTCACTAAACCGCATGTTGAATCACCGAATGATGCTGGAAGCTCAGCATCACATGCGCAAGAGGGGAGTGGAAATATTGTTTTTTCACCAGGCAAGAAAGCAACAGCTCTCAGCCGAGTCTCCCGTCTGCGGTACTTGCTACTCACTGTACTTAGCCGAGAAGGAGCTCATCCTGCTCGAGGCAGAACTGGCTAGGGAAACTGGGCAGCAAATTAGTGCTGAGGCTGGAAAGCTTTGTTTTGTGACGGGCATTCTCGATGCAATTCAGGTAAAGTCAGGTAGAGGCCGCTGTGGTGTTCAAAGCACTTCGTTGGCCTAAGACTGGCACGCACACGCCGCCAATGAAATACACAAAATATGCTGTTGTAGTTATTTTGTTATTTTGCACCAGGGAAGTTTTTTGACGAAGGACCCTGATCTTTTAGAATTGCTTCAAGCCTTCGACAACTCCTGTCAGAACACGGAGGGAGCTGCCACCGGAGCTGGTCCTGTTGATGAACTAACCGACGACGCACCAGAAGCCTCTAATAACGAAGACATCCTTGTAACTCTACAGAAACACAGAAGCAATGCTGAGAATGACTTTCTCTTGGGAAGGCAAGATTCTGATGTTCCATTGACAAGAGATGCGCAGGGGGGGCTAATTATTTTCCGTGGAGGTGAAGCTATCCAATCGGCGCCGCCTCCTCAACCATACGACCTCGTGCTCCCTGCAGCATTGTATCAGTGGCGTCTCATGCTGTTCCTAGACTCGCTGCAGGACACCCCTTCACTGCAAGGTTCAGGACAGCAGAAACCTTGCCTGCTGCAACTAGGTCTCTTTGGGACCACATCCCCCGTGCAGTTGCCTGCCCCAGATGAGCGGGGAGTTGTGCGAATTCGTCGAATGCTTATATTCTACCTCTTCTCAAAGAAGCCGATTGTTACGGAGGCATTTAAAGAAGAATTGCACTTCTCCTTACGGTGTGGTGGCAACGCCAACCTCACGAATCGCCCCACCAAAGTCACGGATGGCAGAGCCCAGTCCGCTGGAGCTCAGCGGCCATCCATGTTTCAGTTAACAGCGAAAAGCAAACTCTTATGCAGTGGCACTTCAGAATCCTACGAGCAGCCAAGTGCAATGGGCAGCTGTTCTCTGGATCGGTTGGCGGGGAAACGGAACGTCAAAAAGCAGACTTCTGTTCTCCTTTTCGAAGGGAGCACTGGCAGGTGCAGACTGGGTATTACCCTAGGCCTGCACAGGGATATGCAGGTTCCGACTCAGTATGTCTCTGTAGTTCCATTTCGTGATGTGTTCCTGTCCCAAACTCCGTACTGTTGTTCCTGCCCCCTCCCAGCGGAGTGGCTGGACTGCTTCATGGCAGCCTCAGAATCTTAAATTTGCAACGGTACTGCAGGTTCCGCCCCCAATGATTTTTTACATCTAGCGCGCACCCGTATGTGTATGTAAGCGAACTGTGGCAACATAGCTAGAGGCCGTCAAGGAAGCTGGCAGTACACATGCGGGACTGAAAAGTAAGCTCGGGTCACCAGCAGCCCTATCTATAATCCTGCAAGCATTCTCTGTTAGCATAGGCACGTCGTAAATAACAATACCTTTATTACTCAATCAAACCCACAAGAGATTGAAGTTCGGCCAGTGCAGCATCAACGCCCAGGCAGCCCGCTGGAGGGCGTGAGCACGTTTCCCCATGAACAAGAAACTATCTCCAATGTACTTACGGGCAGGGAAAGATGAATGCCGGCACACAGCCACACATGAGCTACGCCAGCCCACACAACCCATACATGATATCAAACACGGGGGATAGTTGTGACGAAAGAACCATATCCTTCCGTACCTTCGGTACTTGGCTTTACAAGAGAGGCATTGAAAGGACGAAGCGAACGAAGCTTGCGTCCAAAAATGGCCTGACAGCTGTAAAGAACAGGCAGCTATAACTCCGTGCAAAATAGATTATCTTCAGGTGAGGGCTGCGTTGCGGCGACGTGCCACCCCAGCGTGAAGTTATGCTACAGTGCGCTTTTCAGCAGCAGCCGATGCCTGAGCAGATGCTTGCTTCTCCAATACCTTCTGGTTCAGCGTAGCCACAAGCACCTCTAGCTGCTTCTGTTTCTCACTCAGCATTTTCTCTAGCTTCCCCTGTTGCTCAGACACGAGATTCAATGTCCTGCACGCCACCATAGAGACAAGCAACGCATTTCCACAGCATGGAGGGGCCATAATACCCCACAATAACTGCTGTATTTCAACATTTACAAAAAACCGCGAGTTTCACCTCTCTCCATCTCTCTTGGCATCTTTGCATGTCTTTTGTAGCATGTATCCTGCTCCGATATCCACTAGAACCTTATCGTCGCACTGAAGTCGACCCTGCACACCAGGCAGAAACAAGCCGCTGCGGTGTCTTAAAGCTAGTGCAGAAATCCTTCTCCAAAGATAAATTCCCACTTTTCCATGATCTTAGCAGATACACGTATATATGCCAACAATATATAGTAAGTTGCTACCTTCGCGTAGAGTGCACCAGTTAGCGGCACAAGAACTTCTGTTACTTCCCCCTCCTTTCGCTTTTGCATGTGGGAGTCAAGCTGCGTCAGCGCCTCGCGAGACTCCGCGAGGCGAGCTGCGGCCACCCGTAGTTGCGATAGGTGACTTGATAGATTTTGAAGTTCCTGCGAACAGCAAAGAAAGCATTTCTCGGCTAGGAGGCTACAGTGGTGGAGTGGAACATAGCGGAGTTCTAGCGGACAAACTGCAGAATCGAACTGCAGTTCGTCCTCTAGAGCTCTGCTAGAAAGATAAAAGCAACGGGATAAAATGCAACCGCTACACAGGGCGCGCCTGGTAATTAGGTGAAATGCACTTGAGGGTCGCGTCGCAGTATCTCACGCACCGCTTCCGTACGCCTCGCAAGTGCGCTACACTGGTTCAGACTCAGGCTATTCAAGTTTGCGATGTGTTGCTCGACGGTGTCAGCAGGAGGAGCCCCCATTTCTGCAGCAAACAAGCATGAGAAGCTTCCAAAGTAAACAATCGTTTGTGCAGCTCCTTCATCTTGCCTGCTCAGTTAGCCTGGATTGAGTATGACTACGAAAGTGATTTCTTGGCCATGCTAGAGCGAACAGAACGGATAATATTTCGCAAGCACGCACTGTGGAGGGTTACCCTTGCAAGACAGCCACTGGCTTGCTCACGGAGCCTTGACACCGTGGAGCTTGGAATACTGGGAAGTCTGTAAATATAAGGGGATCGTCTGTAAGCATTTTCAACTGGGAGCTGCACCAAAACTCACTGCCTTTCGCGCAGGAAGATGAATCGGGGGTGAGCACGAAAGCTGCCACTGCATCCAAAGCCCGTGACTAGTCGTGCTTTCAGCGCCGCAGTTTTATATTCTAAGGCCTAATATTTCATAATATTGTTGGCGCGGGCAAGGTCGAGGCATTCACCAGCGAAGGGGGCTCGCAGTCTGGTCCCCTTCCGACCAGGGCTGCATGCGGATTCGGTAGAGGGTTACTTAAGAGAAATCGGTTAGTTGCTGATGCCAGTAGTGGGATTAACGGCTCTCGTTAAATTAAATTGATATTTCTCGTTTTCCCCCATCGACAACCCGCTGTTCGCGCACTCAGCCCGCCGTCACCGGGGGGGGGGCACTGCAATACTTTTCTTTCCGTGAGTGGCTTCTTCCCTTTCATTAGGAAATAAGTTCTATGAGTGCCATGACACAATCCAGACCAACATTTTTTGTACGCAGTTCGACAAACAGGCGGCCTGCTCTGAAGACGTTCACTTGATGCAAGGCGGCAACCTAACATTGGTACCTGGTTGGATGCGGCCTTAAGGAGCTTCATGTTGATGGTACTTACCTTTGCTGGGGTTTATGATTATGTATTGCCTCGTTCTTTTCAAATGAAGGAGTGGCCATAGGGCAGTCCTAGTTTGAATGTTGTGCTCCTTCGTCAACGGTAATAGGCGCCAATGACTATGGACAAATCCGTGCTGGACTTGGAGGAAATTCTCGGACCTAGAGATGAGCAACTTTTGCAGAAGCTGTCTGCTTACGAGCCTGCGGTAGGTGCTAACCTTGAATAATGGGCTTGCCCTGATTGGTATTTTCACTGAATGCTGCTCGATTGATTTCTAACCGTGCATCCACACAAGTGAACGCACGGTTAGAAATCCTTGCGTTTGCTTGTGTTGTATTTGTAACTCAGATACTCGACGAGGTTACGAACTACCATCTGAGTCGCGTAGGGTGCACTACAACGGACACTGCAGCGTGAGCAGGCACCTACCCACACAGGACTTCTTCTTTCCAGCAGCAGGTGAAATATCTTTCGTTTCAGTTTCTCCAGTGTTAGCCACCCTTTCCTTTGCTTCAGGACCCGCCTACTGTCAGTGGCTGTCCAAGTTGCGTTTGAGAAAGCAATCGAGGAAGCTAAGCTGCTTCTTGCAACATCCCGAGGCGACGTTCCACCAGGCAGCCGCCGGGCAGATAGAGGCAGTGGAGCTCAGAGTCGCACGGCCAATCGCAGATATGATCATTTGGCGGAGCCCTCTTTTACAGCAGTAGGGTCAGCCTCAGGGCCCGGCGAGGTGCGGACGCCTAACAACTTCGCCAATGGGTTATTCTCACTACGCTATTGCCTTTGGCAGTTACAACTATTAGAGTCCTTGGCCCGCTGGCTACTGTGGACTCTAGTGGATGGAAGTACTTGGTTTGGAGGTGCGTTAAAGCTGTTGCGGTTGCTGCTGTCTTTGTTCTCTAGGTAAAGGGGCTGGACGTCGAATCTCTGTGTAAGGCGCTTCAAAGAAACGGCACGCTGCCAGTGGGACCCACGTTCGATTTACTGTTGCAGCCCCTGGGACAGGAGAACGGTACACTCAATTCTTGACTACCCAAGCGGATCTGTCGCTCGAATAGCCCATGCAGAGTGTCTGCAATAGCTGCTTCAACCTGACTTCAACCGTACACATCCATGCTTACGTGCATCTGCATTTGTAACGCACTTTTTGTTTAATATATAAAAGCCGCTGCTCCAAGCTGATCCGCCGCGGCTCCTGCATTGGTAAGACGGCGGTGTTGGGCTACTTGGGAATAAATGAGACGGGAAGGCCCTCCGCTTCTGCTGTCCATCATTGTTTCTTAGGAAACAAGGGACCTCAACTTTGGTCAGTTAGTTGATTGTAGATGCTGTCCGCAGATACGCATATCCCAGCTTTGATGCGCCGTACTCTTGATTCCTAAATCCCCATTGACAGAAATGCGGCCATTGTTCAACAACAGCACCAGCATTGCACGGTTTCCGTCTAGATTGGTCTTCTCGTCGCTATAGTTCCTACCTTCTGCTCGAACAGCCCATTCAGAGTGTCTGCAATACCTGTTTAGAATAGGCCGTCTTCTTCCCAGGGCAGCTATTCCAAACGTATTCAGGGTGAAACGCTGCCGCCGCACCTGGCCACATTATGCCGACCTGCCTCTCTTTTGTCGCGCGTCGACACGGGCCACAGCAGTTGTGCCGCACACCCTTACGGCGTGGACGAACTTGCTGCATATGGTTCAGTTCTGCGTGGAGTTGTTCGTATGCCTCACTCCAGCGAACGGGAACGAGAAGAGGGCCGAAGCACTTGTGCACCCGTATCCTCTGCTGCAGTTGCAGAGTAGGATAACCGTTTTGCCTTAATGGCGTTCACTGTGTCTTCATCATATGTTGCATTTGTGGCTGTCGATGGAGTGGGAATGCAGGCATCCTCGCATTCCATGATGACTCCTCCTGGAGCGCAAACCTCTCGCCTGAAGACGGGAGGTATTCGGTTGCTCAGGCCATTCATGTAGCTGCTGGATTTCATATGCTTGGGTGCTATGCATACGAACCAAGTTCACCAGCTGTGCTTATACGCAATATTCACAGTACCCTCGTGGCAAAGTAGGGCACCCGGACTGCATTGGGCCTAATGCTTGTAGGGGTCCGACGGATGACTCACTAAAGCGGCAGAATGGGGATGTAGGTTTATATGATTGCATATATGATTACTGGGACGTTTACTGGCCCCCCTATATTTGTGGAATGCTTCGCTAACTGCAACAGTAGGCCGTCAACCAGTGGCACGTTGCGGCTCAGGGTGGAGCGGCACAACGGAACGTAGCCACCTGCCTCACTTGCCGGCTATTATCTAGCTATACTCTGAACTGATATGCAACTCTAATAAAACTGTGTTTCAGAAGGAAAAGTGGGTCGAGCAGCGCCGTGAAATGCCCTCCAGCTACGACCGCCGAAACGGGCCAGTGCCTCGGGGCCACAGCAGCGGAGACACACCCATACATGCGCGTATCCAAGTTTTTTTATAACTCCGGTTGCCTTTGAAGACAGTTTGCAATGATTTTCTTTCATATAGGCTAACTGGTGCTTTGACTCCGAAGGAAGTATCTGTACGCTCTCTGATCTCTGGTCATGCCCTCGGGGGCCCTGGGTGCCCTGCCAATTGATCTATTGGAGGAATGCCAATTCTTCCAGCATGAACCAACTGCACTGTTTTAACGGGAAGGCTCATATTTCCCGAAATGGGATCAGGCGGCGCAATATGCGCAATAATTTTTCTCTTGGCCTTTTCATTCTCTCGTGGCCTCCTTGCGCATTGTCGGCAGCACCGCCTTGCCGTGCCAGGTACGGGCTTGGGAATTCAGAGACTGTTGAGGAAAGGCCCAACTCTATTCGAGTTGTTGAGTCAGCAATCTCCTTTCGCTGAGACCCGAACCATACAATGGACCTCTCCCGTCTCGAACTTGCCTGGGACTCCCCCATATCCCCCGGAAATTGGGGCGAACAGCAACAGGACCGGCGGCAGCCTCACCCGTTTTGAAGGTAACCAAAGCCATAATCTAGCGCTGTTGCCCTCAGCTCACATGGACCTGCTTACATGGAGGCGGTGGGCGAATTCTTCTCCATGAACCGGCGCATGAACGCACTATTGCACTCGCGCTTCTGGTGCTGTACGCAGGCACACTGTGGGACGAGAGGGGAGCCAGCATCCCACCAACATCGTTGGTGCAGCTAAGGCTCTCCCCTCTGGATGACTCAGCTTTGGCTCTATACCATAAGGTGTTCAGGGAATCAATTCAAGGGACGGCAAAACCTGGTATGTTGAGGGCCTAGTTGGACGGTAGATGCAACGAAACTTTGATCATCTCATTATCAAGGTTTCGTTGCAAGCGAAACGAAAGTCTGCTTCTGTGTAGACCACATTTCAAGGGGATGCCCTGAAATGAACTCTACACAGAGGTAAAGTTTCCCTTAATATGCAAAAACTACCCTTTCCTCTTCTCCTTTGACTCAGGCTTCAACTACGTTTTGACGCACTCCGCAATGAGGTCTCTAGCAGTCACAAACCTCATCATAGGGAGTTTGCTACCTGAAGTTGAGAAAAAGCGAGCATTCGTAAGAAAGATTGGAAAGGTCGTCGGAAAAAGTACGTCTCTCATACCTGAAAGTTTTCACAAAGATCACTCCCTGCAACTCTGCAAGAGCCGGGCAAACGGTAAGCACTTCTCACCAACTTGTGTGATGCTACACAGATAATCCAAAAAGTGATGCTGAAGAAGAAGCAGAAATCAAAGAAGTGGTACAGGTACTAAAACAATTCTCAGGAGCCTCCTCTGCAAGGATCCGAAGCGACAGTAGTGTAATGTCAGCAATCCAGCACATAATCTGCAATGTGCGCGAAGGAAAAAGTGAGTCAAGCTTGAACTCGTGCTGTGCTTTCAGTCCACGCAACAGCTTTTTTTTGCCAAGTCTGATTTTTGCCGTGTACACAAGTGCACGCCCTACTGTGTGCATAATAATAACAGTGCATACTGAGCTCGTTGCTAAGAATGTGGTGCAACTGCTTGTAGGAAGCGGCTTTGCTGGGCTGTTCGAGTCGTTAGCATCAGAGTCGATTTTCACCATTGCCCATAGCATTCTCCACACCGGAGCAAGCTTAGGCCTTTCGCTTCAGCCCATGCTAACCTCGGGGCTAAGACTTGTCCAAGGCTGCGTAAAAATGGCGATGAAGATTCAGACTATGGCAGGGCCCGCTCTGCTTTTACCTGGAGGGGTAGTGGGAACCGTTCTTCAGCACTTTCTCCGGGCCTTTAATCTCATTTTCTTCCCACCGCTGTTGGCTGTCACCGGGGGCCTTGCCGGAGCAATGGGGGTGGCATGCTTATTGGGGGTGCCAACAGTCCTTTCCGAAATCTACAACTTTGTAAGCACCAAGGTACTAAGGGGTGTAACTGCAGTCTACAAACATACTCAGCGTAAGTCCGGTGCTTCCATAGTCCTTGTTCTTCTAATTGGGAAGCGCATATCTCGGTTGCTTTAGTTTTCGTCCACGGCCGAACACTTGCAGGACACTAACATGCCTAGGTGATGAACGCATGGGAAGACCCCTCACGCTCAAGTCAGGAGAGACCAAGAATGGCGTGCGTTCTTTTGGCCTGTTTGCAGTTTTTCGACTCCGAAGTGACCCTCACGGGGTTAAGATTTTGAAGAGTGCCTTTAGCGGCAAATTTGTCTCAATGCTTACACAGCTATGGCAGCTGGATTCCGTTGGTGTGGAGACACTTGAAAATTCGGTGCCACACATGACTACGTTTGCCAGCGAGGTGTTCTCCCAGGGCTTCCTCAATGGGATTGTTCACTTTGCTAGGGAATATACTTCGCTAATAGAAGAGGAATACCTTACAGGTTACGAAGATGCAACGGCCAAGTGCTATGTGCGCCTGCATTCGAACCTTTCTAGTTAACGCAGATGGCTTTGAGGCGGGATTTGTCTGTTGTTCTACCTCTCCACCGGTTTGTGTATGCGAGTGTGCGCATATGTGTACAGGAACAAGGTGTTCTGCTGACAGAAACCAAATTAACTGTAGGTTATTGCACAGCACTCAGGCAGTGTTCATCGAATATTACCTGCTGGAGTTAGCATACCTTACGTGTGGAAGCCTCATTTTGTGCGCAGTGCGAAGGGACATTTCGACGGCTAGAGGCGTTTTCCACCAGGTCCAAAGCAGTCCTAAACTTCATCAGCTGGATGGCATTTCGGGACTACATTACGGAATTGCTGCTCATGGTCTACAATACCGCAAGACTTTCGCTGGAGGCGCAAATAAACCGGAGTGAAAACCCTTCTATGGAAACGTTGAGGGCTGCTTTCGCTGCAATTGACTTGCAGGATTCCTTAGTTGCGAATATCGTAGTCAAGCCGAGGCTGCAAAGGGATGTTCACAATTTTACTTCCGGAGTAGTTGGCATTAGTAAGTGTCGCCTTTTGAGCCTACGCTATTGCACTGGGATGCCTCATTACTTAGCCATCTAACAATAAGATAAAACCTATGCTTGAGCTTTTTATGTTTCTGTGTTGGCCACAGCAACATTCTTTCTGCTGCGAAAGCTGCACCGATGGAGGCCATGGCCGGCGGAGAAGGCCCCGACGGTCAGCACAACTGTTTTGGGGGCTGCTGCACAGCAACAGTCGGGAGAAGGAAAACGCGAAGACTTGTCCCTAGTGACGCAGCGATTGGAAGCGCTTGCTGAGGTGGAAATGCCACCAGAGTTGGCGATGGCTGCTCCAGAACTCAAGATAGTTGAAGACAAGCCCGTCACGTCGACAGAAGCTACTCTTTTGGGGACGTATGCGGTCAAGAGAGATCAACTAATGATGTCTCTCTTGCGACGATCTCTACAGAAGCTTATCGGGGCCCTTGACAGCCTTTTTGGACGCCTAGAAAAGATGGTTAAGGCTACCATAGGACGAGACAGGGTCCATACGTGCAAATTGGCCGATCGGAAACTGTGCTTCAACACCGATGAAGCGACTAAAGCAAGATTTGCTGTCTTGCAGTTTGTACTGGCTGCTCATCTTGGCGTCTCCATTGGAACTGATGAGAAACTGGTTGAATCTCCACAGGACTTAAAGGATGATTTTATGCTCTTTGTTAAAGATGCAGCGTGGTTTCGCTATCGTTCCCGTACCTTAGGAGGTCTTCGAAGGAGAACTCGGTGGGGTCTTGACATCCTAGTAGATCACTTGTTTCCCCAGCGCAAGGAAGAAGACAAAAAAGAAGACCCTGTTTCAAAGGAACACTTGACAACAATTGAACTAGCAGGTAATGCGGTTGCGGCCTGCACATGAATTCCCTAACAGGCTTCTGAGCTCTCCTTGCACCACTACGGACCACCCTGCAGGCCCTTGCTACTAAATATCGCTGCGCTATTGTGCGATTGCATTCAGTGACCTCCAATCAGGTCGCAGCAAGCAGAGCTGTTAGGAAGCTAGTGAGTCTACATACATGTTGCCGATGGAGACAGCAGCGTGCCTACTGGCTTGCACGTGTCCTCAGAGAGGCTGTGTATCCTATACAGCGCAGAGATCACCGGTTTGGGTGCTGTTTGAATGGCCCTGTTTTGTATGGAGGATGCTTGCTTGTTCAGTTTAAGCTGACTCGCCTCCAGTGCCTCAACAACGGCGCACTTTTTGTGCTGACCACGGATTCGGGAAATACCAAAGTGTTTAGGCCAGGTATTAACAAGCAATGACTAGAATGAACTTCATGAGCGCAGCATATGGCGGTGCCATTCTTGCTGAGTGAACAAGGGACTGCCTTTTGCAAAGCGCAGCCTACTTATTGTCTTGGTTTGCACATCCGCAGAACCTCCCATCACGCTTGAGATGCAAAAGAAATTGTGCACGCCGGAACATGAATTCATCAAATTCAGCGCTACGTACAAGCAAGAAGACGTGGGAGGCCACTTGCTAGTACCAGGCCATGCGGACATTAACGGATTCATGGTCGACTCTGGAATTATCTTGAGGGCAAAGCATAACGACGAAAGTGCTGCGTACCTTATAGAAGCAGCCCTTTGGGCTAAAGGCATTCCTCGCATCGATGCACTCATGGTAATTATGTGCATCGCTGCTTCACGGACTGGGTGAATGGTGATATCAAAAGAGCTGCATCGAAAAACATTTTTGAAGACTTACAACTAATTAGGCCGTGGCTTGCAGGTAGACCATGCATAGACCTGCAGGAAGCCCGCAGAGGAGGCGCTCCGCACCAACCAAAGAAGCATGCGGTTTTTGATTGTTTGTATCAGGCAGCAGACCTCCTTGTGGCGACGAAAAGAATGCTTTACACCGATAGGAGCTGGGAGGAGTTTTTCAATGATTGGACCCCAACAGATCTGGATTATGTGCAGCACCATCTTTCTTCGGGAATGCACCTTGACAGGGAGAAATACGTGGTCGAAGAGCGAAAAGCTCTGTATTCCCTTGATTTGTCGGCCGATGGGCTCCTCGAACTGCTGGTTAGGTCGCTTGAATCAACTTTTATCACGGCAGGTGCGACCCATCACAGTGCTTTTAAGCGCCTTCTTAGTAGCATGGGAAGCGGAAGCATGTGCACCCACACAACTGGTGACTGTACAGTGTTCCGAGAAGCTGTTTTCCTGTTGTATGTAGGGAGCTTAAATGCTGGCCTGTCGGATTTGGCACTGATTTTCCCTGCCACTGTTGGACTGGAGGCCTTGAACATGGCGGAGAAGAATGTCACTGGTCTGACGAGCATGTTAGGAAGGTTCCAGGTACTGTTGTGGGACGAATATGCGGCAAAAAAACAGCGGAGCAAAACCACTCCAGTACTGTACCACCTCCAAAGCTCGGTAGACTCTGCAGCGCCGCCTCAGCTCGCGAGGAACGGCTTTCTCAGGCCTTCAATCAGTGACGCCTTTGCTCACGAGGAGGGAACTACTGACCCCCTCTATGCCGACTGGTGCGAAGAATTATATTCGCAAGCTAGCAACAGCCTTGACGAACCTGGCGCCGCCAACTTAGCTGCTCAAGATGCCGGCACCATCCAATGTGCACTACTTCGCTTCCTGGGAAAGCGCCAGCAGGTATGTCCACCCAAACCAAAGTTAACGCTGTCAGTTGGGTTCCGCCTTCTACGCCAACCTGCATATACAAGCTGTAGAGAACCTGCGCGCAATTTCAGTCGTTACTATTTCAGACACCTCGCATAATTTGAAGAAAGCCAGTCTTCCTGAACTCCTCTCCGCGTTGCCTTGCAGGGGGAACCGACTGAGAAGGAGAAGAATGCTGTGTTCAAGTATCTGCACAATGTGACCGAGCTTCTTCGCAAGGCAAAGAAAACCAATAGGTATTCTTGGAAAAGGTACTTAAATGCGAAACCCCCAAGAAAAGGTGAAAATCGCGAGCAGGCAGACTCATTTCGGGCAGCCATCAAACGCTCGCTCGTCACTCTAAAAAAACGCGCCAGTAGAAGCTCAGGAAGAATGGCTCACAAGATTAGGAGTGAAGCAGCAAAAAGATTCTTCGGAATCCGGTAAGCACGGAGACTACGACACTTCAGCCCATTTTCTGTCTGAAGAGCGCTGACCTCAAGACGTTTTCTGGCATATAGTGAACTTAACGCCTTCATCACTATTTTTGTGCGTTTCAGCGTTTTCAATATTCTGCGAGGTTCAGAATTCCTTCGAACACTGCACTTAGCTGCGGTGGAGGCCTTTGCTGACCAAGCTTTGTTTCCTAGCAGAGTACTCCTTCACCCCACTACCCTAGCTGCTTTTACACGCATCCGCACCCTGATGAAGTTTGAAGTAGTTCCGATGATGGGTCGGCCTGGAGGAGCGGAGGTCATCACGCAGATTAAAATGATGCCAACACCGTCTCCTGCGATGAGAAGTAAACATCTACCTGCATTAGTAGTTCGCACATTAGCTATTGGAAAGTGCAACTTCAAACTAAATATTTCCAGTATGGATACGACA
Source organism: Eimeria acervulina (assembly GCF_000499425.1). Classification (NCBI taxonomy): domain Eukaryota; phylum Apicomplexa; class Conoidasida; order Eucoccidiorida; family Eimeriidae; genus Eimeria; species Eimeria acervulina. The sequence continues at coordinate 65,104 of NW_013549686.1, forward strand.
ATGTTGGAGGAATACCAATGTTTTGAATGGAAAATATTTTGGTTGTGCCTTCAGGGCTAATAAAACGGCTCGAAGCTCAGCTGAAAACAGCCAAAACGAAGTTCGGCTCATCATACAGGCGTCATATAAGGCATTGTGCGGGATACCTTTCGCTCATTAATATTGCATCGTCCGCTCCAGCGTTTGTTGGCTCTCATCTGCCCCGCCTATTTTCTCGTTTCGTTTCCCTCGTGGACCAGCCCACATCAGCAAGCAGGGGAGAGTACCTCATTACCCGTCGAAGCCTTGCGTATTTGGAACAGGCAGGAATGAAGCTGGTCCTCAAAGCTGGCGATGCAGTGGCTTTGCTGGAAAAATCCTCAATGGATCCACCAGTGGAACTACCTGTCCACCGGACCCTCGGACTGCTGAGCAACATTGCGCCCGAGAGCCTTCCGCTGGCTACCGGTATTACTGCACGCCGAACGCATCGGCCTAGCGTATAATAATCTTGCCCACACTTTGCTGTACTGAGACCCTACTGACTGCAAAGAGCTCATTCCGGACAGATATAAGAGAAAAGGTGGCCTTGAGTTTGTCTGATTTGATACTGCAGCTGGAAGAAAGCTCCACCACCCTCGACTTGGACGCGCTAGCTTGCTTCTTTTCTGCAGTTTGGCCATCCCAGCGCTTGCAAATCCGAATCATGAAAGAAGGCGGGAAGCAGCTTTGAAGCAGATGGAAGAGCTGCGCGAGGTGTTGACTACAGCTGAACTCCCCCTGTACTTCCAAATTGACCAGGAGGCAACCTCTTCAGAGCTTGATTTCCACGACTTCGAGTCGCTCATTAGTGCAGCAAAAAATGTGCAACCTCGCAGGGAAGATAGCCGGCAAACGGAGCTGACTGCTGGCTTCCTGCTGCACGCGCCGTTGATGAAAGCATTGGAAATTATGGGTTTGGTAACTGAGACTGTGGGAGATGACTTTATTGCCTCTCCCTTGCAGTGCACTCCAGAAGGTGAGGCAGACCAATCAAACGCTGTAGCCCTTCATTTTCGGTCGAGTGGCTGGGATACGGTTGAGCGGTACCTCAGCCCTTGTGAAATATCTGTTGCTTTATCTCCTCAGATAAGAGCTCAGGGACCTCGTACACCATACCAGTCAACGGAGCAAGCCGCCTGCGCATGATAACGTCGATGCTAACCCAGCTGGGGGACGCAGAGGATGTAATGGAACGCCTAGAGGCATCCAACATGGCTGCTGTGAGCACGCGAGAGGGATCTACGGAGAATTTCGTAACAACAACTGCTTATACTGAAGAGCCGACACAATCCAGTGCGCATGATGGAAGCTCAGAGGAATTCGAAGAACAATCACAAACAAAGAATATGCAAATGCCGGAACAAACTGAATCATATGGCAACGCATCTTTCGAGAAAACAGACACTTCAACACAGGAGCTCACAGCTGACAGTGAACAGTGGACTGACCCACTTCAGTTCAATGTGAATACCGCACATTCCGGAACCTCTAGCGCATCTTCGGAGTTAGAAGGGAGGGAACCAGTGCGGAAATACGCTGGCGATCATGCTTTGGAGATGGCCATCAAGGCAGATGAAGAAGGTCTGCGTAACGCGAAGGCTGCTGTTCAACATTTTACGCAGCAGCTTTCGTTATTTGAGGCTCATTCATCGGCATTTACCTCTATTTTCCACACCATAGTTTCAGTTGCACAACTTCCATCTCGCCTTTTTAACTCAGTATCCACCCGATTCGTTGACCACCTGGCTACTGCTGTCCTTAGCATGCCGTGGAAAACGCAGCGAAGGTGGGTGCAGCGTTTAAGGCGGCTAGACAGAAACAAACTAAGCAGAAAACAGGCACTTCGCCGACCTGTTGATGAGGGCCGAGCAATATATGTAGCAACGGAAGCAAGCGGTAAAAGGACCCCTTTCTCGACTTTGTTTTTGCCCTCCTCGGTAAAGGAGGCCCTGAACGACATCCGCAAGAAGTGGAAACGCCTATTGAGAACAGAATATTTAGCCGTCAGAAGTGCTGCATGCAAACAAGATGCGGATCTTTGGCTGAAAGATGAACTTGAGGCGCGTGATCAGGCATTTGCTGAAGCAGCAGAAAAAGGAGAAGCCGCAAATCCCGTGGCCGCACCTGAACAGTTCGAAAAAAATCACGAGGCCCGACAGCAACTGTGCGTCCATCCACTCTGGCTTGAGCTCCGCTCTAGGCTATTGGTGGAACAAGACATGCTGGAAGCCGAACGACTTTTCTCTTACTTTGTCCGCATGGGGATCGAGAACGCCAAGTTAGTCCAGCGATCTGCAGACCAAGGTGACTTATGCGGCAAGCTAGAATGTTCACGAACATTTGCTGAAAGTGCATGTACTAGCCAAACGAACTTTGACCATCCTTGTGGACCCCTCGAACGGTACCTGAACCCATGTTTGTTCTTTCTGTTGCTTTCTGCAGCTCTAGTGGATCACCTGTGGGACCAGCTCGTAGAGATGCGCCTGCTGGGGATTACAGCTTCCTCCGAGGCCTCTGCAGCTGCCCGGGGGCGGCTGCAGAAGGCAGTGGAAAGAGTCAGCAAGAAGCGGCCATTTATGGCAATCGAAACTGTGCGTGAATTGGTCACTGGATTCCTGGAACAGCTGCTGCAAACGCCAAACATGGCCAAAGAGGGGCTTCACGAAAAGCTGGAGCAGCTACAGATAAGGGCCGTACAACTCGCCGCAACTTTCCTTCTCAGCAAAGCAGCCGGAGCTGAACAAGATGATGCGGAAGAGGCCATCAGAAACCTAGTTCGAACCCAAATGACTGAAGAAGTCACTTCAGAATTCACTCCTGGAGAGGGCCCCGGCGTATCAAATCTGCAGGCCTGGTTAGTCCAGATGTACTTCTTCGCAGATCCGCTCTCGCTGCTTTCGCGACCCTCGATTTTTAAACCTGCCGTTGTGCTCATCGAAATTCTCAACAAAGCGGCACGTAAGACCCAGAAAGGGACTTCCTGAGGAAATGCCCTGCACTTGCTCGGTACCACAACCGCTGTATCTGCCAATGCGTTACTACCACCAACAGCTTTGGCTAGCGAATCGCTTCACCCTCAAAACGATGGTACTTCGACCGTTGCTACACAGCAAAGTCCCGCTCACGAAGTGCCCTCTGTGTTCTGTTTGCTGCTTTGCAGACCCGCGTTCCCCTGTGTACACTATCTGGCGCAAGGCTCTGAAATCCACTCGTCAACTAGGAAGTGCTTCCCTAGAGCTTTTGCTGCGCCTCCCCCGTGCCTACGTCCGCTACCCGCAGAAGACGGAATAGACGACAGGGTGATATCAAGAACTCGAAATTACCAGAAGGCATGCCCTTTGGAACGGGTGTAAGCTCAGCTAGATAACTAAAATCGGACTGCTCGGTACGAATACGTTTTCTGCGAATTTGAGCTGGATTGCCAAAACGATATTTAAGGTGTCTGGGAGTGCGTTCTGAATGAATCGTGAAAAGAGGCCCCAGAAAATACCTCGCCCACGCGATGCCTCTATCGGCAGCATCTGCAACGGGCGGCTCTTTCGCATGTGTTTTATTGCACTACTTGGTGCTGCCGTTTTGTGCGGCTTTGGCAGCTTCTTCTTGCTTGGCATTCGCCAAAGCAATGAATTCCGCAGCGCGTTCATCATTCGAAAAACGGATGCGGTAGAACGTCGTATCTTTCGCGTCTTCTGCAACCACAAAGGGACAACACAATCGGGTAGCGCACGCCGAACAAATTGGGGGTGGTAAGGAATATCACCGCAGTTTCGATTAGTTTAAATCGAGCAAGCACAACAAGATCTGTAGACGCGCAAGTTGTAGGACTGTGCGCTTCAGACGAACTTGCATCGATTTTGAGTCCGGTAAACTCCACTGTATTCTTTTTTACTGGTACTTCCATAGCTCCTCCATCCGCACTGCCGCCTTCTGGCGCTGCAGCAGCTGCTGGCGAAGTCGCCTTCGTTGCAGCAGAAGCTGCTGCACGTTCAACAGGATGTCTAAATTTGACTGTTGACGGCAACACCGGAGAATTCAGTCGCAGACGGCCCGTGCGGTTGACGAAAAACAGAATACGGGCATTGGGCAGCCCCTCCTCTTCTCCCTTCTGAACGACCACAATCAGCAAACGCAAAGAATTGTATTAAAATCTGTAGCTTCCTACACAGATAATATCCGAGATACCATGCATCGGCCTTACTGCAGCCCCACATATATTCATATGTTAAAAAAATTGCACCTCAGCGAACTGCCTTCAACAGCCACAGCTGCAGCACCATCGAGAACGGCACTAGCAGCACCAATGGTAGCGGCCACCTCAACAACAGCAGCCACAGTAGCTAGAGAAAATAAAGCGCAGCAGAATCCACTAAAAGTAGCTACAGCTGGTGCAGAAACAGCAGGAACCTGCCTTGGGTGCAACGAAGTCGACTTTGCCGTCCAGAGGCGGTTTGGGGGTCCACACCTTGTTTTCCAGGTCAAAGCACTGCATGCGGCAGTCGCGCTGAAACAAAGAAAACTCGCAAAAGCTTGCATTTTATAGCAGAACAACAGCGCAAACCGGGTTAAATCCAACACTTCGGAGCAAGAGTAAAACAAGAAAGGCAAACGTGTCACAAAATCCAAGGCCTGCCCCCAAGCAAAGAAAGACAAAAAGAAGAAAAAATAAACATAGAAACATGCCGCCTCACGTCTGTAAAGATGATTTCCTCCTTGCTGTCGACGGCTGAAAATCAAGCAAAGCAGAGCGCATGACACACCCAGAACCTCTCTCTTGTTCAGCTTCAACCCTATTTACCGGGCTGCTGCTGTTGCTCCTGCTGCATGCGATAGTGCTCTTTACTGGTTGTGACGACCGTGGGTTCCTCCGGTGGAGGTGCGTCTCCGTCTTCTGCATCGGCAGCCGCGGCGGTCCCTGAGCCTTTGAAGAGCGAAGTGCCCTCACCAGCCCCAGCAGAAGGCAGTAGGAAGGAGCTGCCTGCCGCTCCCTACGCCGAATGCACACAGCAGTGGCAAAGGCACTCAGTAGACATGGCCTCGCGAGAAAGCGAAACAGCAGCAGAATACCGCAGAGAGTGGAACGGGAAACTTAGTGTGGTGTCTCACAAGAGAACCAAAGGGGCTAACAAATGCCGAAGTCCCCTTCAAAACAGAACCAAAGAGGCCTCCACAACTGCCGTTGCTGTTGCTGCTGCCAGCTGCTGTGTTTCCGTTGGGCGCTGCTGCCGGAGCTGCTTCAGCTGAAGCAGTACCAGCAGAAGCAGCACCATCACCGGCAGCTGAACGGGCGCCGATGCCACCACTTTCAGCTCCTATCGATGCGTTTGCAGCCTCTGCTACAGCAGCTGCCGTTTTTTCAGCATCAGTTGCGGCAGAAGGTGCTGCAGCGGGTGCTGGAGCACCTGCTGCAGCACCTGCTGCAGCACCCGCTGGAGCACCTGTTGCAGGGGATTCCGCCGTCTGTGGGGCCGGTTCAGGTGTCTGCAGAAGCAAGTCGCTGAAAAACGAAGGAGCATCAAGATATCCCCCCAAACACAAAAAAACGAAAATATGCGCATTTGCTGCCGTTCGGGGAGGGGCCCCACCTGCTGCAATCTGCTCTCTGCTGCGGTTGCCTTCGCTGGCTGCTGCTCCGAGCAGATAGATGTAGGAGGCGCATGCGCCCGCACGATTTTCAGTCGACTGCAGACAGAGCAGCAGCAAAACCGGTAGCAGCGGCACGAGTGATCCAGTGGCCCCAAGAAGCTGCAGGCAGGGCAGCAACAACAGCCGCCGCCGCAGCCGCTGTGCTGCAGTAACTGTGGAAGGAGAGGCATCCCTCAACTCTCAGGACTGAAAGTACCGTCTGTTTTTTAGGGTCTCCGCATCGGCCTCCTTCAGGTCCAGAGAAGCCTCTGTTTCTGGCTGTTCTTCCTGCTTGCCTTCGCCCTGCACTTGATCTTTCGTCAGCTGGACGGCGGGTTTGCGCTTACTGCATGCACTCTCCTGAGAAGACACCAGCATAAGCGACCGCTAGTGCATGCATGAGAAGAAGAGAGATAAGCAGGCAATCAACAACAGCACAACAAAGCCGAAAAAACAGTCATCCCCTGGGTCAGGAGACGGCGGGTGCGAGCGGCCGCGGCTCAGAGGAGGTTCACTAGAGGAGCGTTTCTAGGAGGGCAACGAAAACAATAAATGATGCATAAGCATTCAGTAGCTAAAGACAGAAGATAAAAGAGCGAAGGGTAAGCAAATACCATTTTTCTACACAAGATGAAACAGCGAGGCGTGGATGCTGGCAAAGCAACGGAGTGCCGGGCAGATTCTCCCCTTATCTTTAATGACCTGACAACAGCAAATGCGTCTTCTTTTCAAAATGAACAGGTAATTAATGAAAAGAGGAAATCCATATGAGCAGCATTTCGCCTACCAACCCCCCACGAACGGGGCTGCGCATGCATGCAGTCGAGTGCAGCTAATTGTGGCCGAGCAGTAATAAACCACCAACGGAGAAGAAATACATTGAAAAAAAGCGCAATATTGGAATATCGTGTCTTTGGAAGTGAAGCAGTTTCGTTCTTTGCGTCGGCTGTTCTTTTTGCAGCGGACCCTAACAACAGCAACGGAGGATGCATCGTCGTTTCTTTAAGAAACACCGCTTTTGCTGTCTGTCTTATTCTACATGCTGTTCGCACAAAATTCTTCGTTTCTTGAACTAGGAAGCCCTGGTTTTGCTGTCTGTCTTCATCTGCATGTTGTTCGCACAAGTGAACAGGAAGGCTTATGCAACTAAAGCTGGCTGTGCATTCCCCTATCTAACAGAAGAGCCTCCCGTATGTACCGCCAGCTCCCTTAATACGAAACCCAGCACACAGCTAGAACAGCGTATTTTCTATACGTACACTGAATACTGGAAACACGATGTGCTATACACTGAAATACTACATACTTCTTATACACTTCAAAAACCTCCTCCCTCCAATATCCCCCCTCGGAACTTACGGGGCCCCTATGCTCTACTTTTCACGTTTACTGCACTGACACACCGTAGCACCCCTCGTTGCAGAAGAATGCAGTAACTCCTCTCGGGCAGAACGTGTCCACGTCCACACTTCCTACCGTCCGTCACTATGGGTCTCTAAAAGGAATTGCTACAACTGCCACAGAGAGCCGTATATAACGAAATAAGCATCTGCCTTAAAAGAAGAGCGGCTTTAGGTTTGTTATTCTTGGGTCTTGCGAGTTTGTGTTGCCACACGCGCCAATAGAAAACAGAAAACGCCAGCAAGCACATTACATCATAATGTAACCGTATTCATAAACCATACGCTTTTCTTATGCAAGTAATTACATCTCACACATACTACAGATGTGTATGTATGCAGAGACACACACACGCACGTACAGCAAGCAAATAACACAACAAACAGGCCGCCGTCGACGGCCGTCCACATGCGTTACAGCTGCCTCCAGTGCTTTGTGTGTATCCTTAACACATGCCGAATAACTGAAGATGAAGAAGACAAACTGAAAACCGGGGGTGCGCTGCCCTGCGCCTTCCGCATCGATTTGCTTTGCGTGCAGAGCGGCACCACTACACTACTCACCCCAAATAAAGGCGTAAACATAGTTTATGTATTTCCATTTATTTCATATCACTCCACAACACGCAAACTCAAAACCCTGCTCCCCAAGTGAACAACCGCAGCTGCAAATGCAACTGCAGCGGCGACTGCCGCATCAACAATCGCAGCCCAGAACGCAATCGGTTTCAAATGAGTGGAGAAGCACCCAGCTATCCCTCGCCGCTGTCCGTGCATCGGCATGCCGTACTCATAAAGGAAGAGCGGCAGCTGTTGCTGCTGCTGCTGCTGCCGTTACCTCTGCCGTTGCTTCTGTTGTTGCTGTTGCTTCTGCTGTTGCTGCTGCTGCTGCTGCCGCTGCTGTTCGCTGCTGTCGCCGCACCCTTGGAAGAATCCCGCCCGCTGCAGAATCTGCCGCGGCGTGGAGTTTATCGTTTAGAGTTTCTGGAGTTTGTCTGCAACAACTTTGTTGTTTTGTTTCCTCAACTGCTCCCTTTCAAAAGCTTTGTAGTCAAACAGGCAGCCGTGTGCATCAGCGTAGCGGTGTTCGCCACAGAAGGAGAAACCGCACCGACAAGCAAAACCCAACAGACCCACCTTCCTGTTGCACTTGTGGCAGCGCGACGCTTTCCCCTGCAGCAGCAGCAGCAACAGCACATAGCAGCAAACCAACGTGCACATGCGTACCACCCATCTATCAACACCACATCGCACATGGCGGCACACAGAGGCGGCTGCTGCAGTTGCAGCGACGGCAGCAGCCGCTGCGGCAGCCACAGCAGCCGTAGCAGCAGAGAGTTGCTGAAAATCGATAACAGCGAAGCTGTTTCAGCAGACTACTTCATTTCCACCGGCAATCAAATCGAAACACCCTACAACCCATATCTGTGCTGTATCATTTAACATACACCTCAAGAACGTGCAGGTCTACGCATAGAAGCACCTGCACATACACCCCAAATGCTGCCACAACTCACCTTGCCATGCGCTGAAGCTGCTGTCCCCGCAGGCGCTGACGCCGGCGACGGCGGGGCGATCGCATCCCCTGTCTCAACCGGAGAGGAAGTTGCGGATGTTGCTGTTGCTGCTGCTTCTGCTTCTGCTTCTGGTGGTGGTGCTGCAGCTGCTTCTGCCGCTACTGCTGCTGCTGCAGCTGCTGCGGCTGCTGCGGGCGCTGCTGCTGCTGCTGCCGCTTCTGCTAGGCCAGATATCCTCTCCGACGCCCCTGAAGGAACTGTGGCGGGACCAGACCCTGCCGAAACAGCTTCGCTGTCAGCGATCTGCTGCAACTCTCTGCTGCAACTCTCTGCTGCTACGGCTGCTGTGGCTGCGGCAGCTGCTGCTGCCGTCGCTGCAACTGCAGCAGCCGCCGCTGCATCCGCGGGCTCCGCAGCAGCTTCCAGCGGCTGTTGTGCTGAGGCTGTATGCTGGGGAGCAGCATCTGCTGCAGCAGGTTCAGCAGCCTCCGTGGACGCTGGCTGCTGCTGTGGCAGTGCACGTCTGCATGCAGCAGCAGCTGCCGTTGCTGCTGCAGCACTCTCCGCCTTCAGGAACTCCCTGTAGCACTTTGAACAAAGGTTGCGGCTCGCTGGGCTGCCGTAGAAGCCGCAATTATTTGCGCACAAAGGGGGCACCGACTGCAGCACCCGCAGCAGCGAACAGCAGCAGCAGCAACGCTACAGGCCCTCTACACACCCTTCCCCCAAGCCTCCCATCCTATTGCTGCACTGGAGAAGCAGCAGCAGCTGCTTCTGTTGCTTCTGCTGCTGCTGCGACTTACAGGGCGTTCGTTCTCGTGTTGTTCTGAACTCATCTTCACAACAAATGATAGCGGGAAAGGAAACTTCAGGCTGCTGCTTCTGCTGCTCTTCCTGATCGTTTGCTGCACCGCTGCTACGCCTGATGTACTCGAGATGGTGTCAGTGTACAGTGCGGGACGTCAGCTGCCTGCTGCTGCTGTTGCTGCTGCTGCAACTCCCTGAAACAGCCGCCTCTGCAGGGCAGAAATGTCTGGGCACACCGGTCGTTGGTGCTGCTGGTAGCTGTTCACAGCTTTCGTTCGAGCTGTTGCTGCCGCAGCAATAGCAGAATAAAAAGAAGCCGATCTTGCTGCTGTTCCTAACCTCCCAAGCTGCCGCTGGCGCTGCTGCTGCTGCTGCTGACCGCTAGAGGAGCCGGCCTGCCTCGAAGCGCTACTGGCAGTTCACCTGCACACACGCACCACAACAGCGGCACAGCAAATATTCAGGAAAGGCAGCCCCAGAAGACATTTAAAATGGACTATGTACAAGAACGCCCAGAAGCAGCAGCAGCAGCTGCAGCAGTGGCACGCAGCAGTGGCACGCAGCAGTGGCGGCACCCAGCAGCAGCAGAAATAGCAACGAAATATGCATTCTCCACAGGACAGAGAAACCGGGAAAGCCACAAAAGCCTGCCCACATGCAGCAGCTTCTGCATGGCCGCAGCAGCAGCAGCAACGGCAGCAGCGAACTGACCGCTCTACAGCGCCGCAGGCACCCTTCTAGTCACAATGCAGCAGCAACTGCAGCAGCAAGAAGGCGTGGATATGCACTGCAGACTGTTGAGTCGTCTGCTCGCGTGCAGCCTCAAACAAAGCAGCAGCAGCAGCAGGACAAGCGATTGAGAGAGCGCCGAAGCAGCAACAACCGGTGGGGGGTTGCTGCAGCACGAGCAGCTACAGCACTTATGATGAAAGAAGGCAGCGATGCTGCAGCCTAACGCGCAAGAGCAGCAAAACTTCTGCCAAAGGATGCGTCGGAATGTCCTGCTGCTGCGGTGAAGCCCAATAGTGCTGCTGCTGCTACCGTTGCTGCTGCTGCTGGTGCTGCTGCAGCAGAATGTACGGGACCGGATAGAGACAGACAATAGAATGCGATGAGAGACAGATAAATGCTACTCAGGAAGCAGCAGGGAAGGGCAGGTTGCAGGCAGTGCTGCAGTCCGTTCGGGTCGGGAGTCTGCTGCTGCTGCAGCTGCTGCTACCTGCGCTGCTCCCGCTGCTGCTGCTGCTGCTGCTGCCGCCGTATTCCTGAGTGCGGGGCCTCTTCGCTAATCAATTCTTTAAATCATTAGTTCGTATGGAAACCTCCTTTCTCTTTCGTGTGATGCTGCTGCTGCGGCCTTTGCTGCAGCAGCAGCAGTAGCAGCTGCAGCTGCTGGAGCTGTGTCAGCGTTCTCCGCTCGCACCCTTCGCGCTGTTGCTGCTGCTTTTAATGCAGCAAAGAACGAATTTAGCGCTTCATATTTTGCACAAAGGAACCCTTTGAGGCATAATTTGTACAGAACCGCAAAGCATGAAGAGCATTCTAAGGATGTCGCTTTGCTGCTGCTGCTGTGCTGGCGTTGCCTCTGCTGCTGTAGCTGTTACGGTACTATCCGGAATGTTAAGATAGACGTGCTTCTGCAGCTGTTTCTGCAGTTGCTGCTGCTTGTTGCCGCTTGCTGCTGTTTTGCAGAGCCCGTCGCCAGCGTACCGTCTCTCTGCCGCTGCGCGTCTCTTTGGTTTGCTGCCGATGCTGCTGCTGCTGTTCCTGCTGGGTCCCCTGTCTTCTTTGGTCTTTCACGCGTAAGGGGAGACCCCAGCTGTTGCTGCTGCTGTTGCTGCGGGTGCTGCTGCTGCTGTTGCTGCGGAAGGGGCGCCACAGAACCTTCACCACGTCGCACACACCTTTAAAAAGTTGCAGGAAAGTTCGCACGCCTTTTAATCAGTGCTAAGGGGACGCGCATGCCTACAGTGTATGTGCAGCTCCCTGCACTGTACAGACAGTGTGTGCGAGCAAGAAGGATTAGGTTTAGCTTGTTGTTGCCTTTGTATGCTACCGACGTACCCCAGCAGCAGCAGCAACAGCAAAAAGACAAACTAACCAAACAAATTCTGTCCGCTAAAACACGAGGCATAACTCCTCGGTCTGACCTGGGCGGCGCAGACTGCTGCTGCTGCAGCAGTTGCTGCTGCCGCTGCTAAGACAGGTGCTTAAAGGCTACTGCGGTTGCTGACGGTGCTGGAGCTGTAATAGGCACGCCTTCCGCAGCACCAGCAGAAACTGCTGCTTCCGAGGCTATCAAGCCAACCAAAAAAGCAAGAGCAGCAGCAGCAGCAACAGGGTGCGTCGCTCCTGCTGCATTTGCTTTGTCGCTGTGCGGCGCCCAGGGCACCTAGAGCTGGAGGCTGTTGCAAATGTTGCTGCTGCTGCTGGTGCTGTTGCCCGGTCTCGCGCTGCAGCAACCTTAGGAACGCGCGACAACTTCTTTAAATAGCTCAATGGCGGATTTGCTGCTTTCTTTTGAAGGCGCAGTCTGTGTGTCTTCTTCCTTAGCAGTATCTGTCTGCAGCAAAAAGAGAAAAATAGTGCAGCAGACAGCCCTCTGCTGTCAGACAGCTGACAAAGAAGGAGCCAACAGATATATATATATATATATATATATATAAACACAGACGCGAAACTTCCTGAATAAGAGAATGCCATAGGGTAAATAAAGGCAGAAACGAAGTCAGCAGAAGAAAGCAGCAGTACGGCGATAAGACAAACAAGAATTCCAGCCAACAGCAGCAGCAGCAAAAGCAACCGCAATAGAAGCAGAAGTAGCAGCAACTGCAGCGTGAGCAGCAGCAGCAATAGCAATAGCAGCAGAAGCAACAGCAGCTGCAGCACCAGCAGCAAAGAAGGAGCTCCAGGTGTTCTCTCCGTCGGTCTGACAAGAGCCAAATTTTTAATTCGCAAATAACGGCGCGTCGCCTGCAGGTTGAGATCAACAGCAGCAGAAGCAGCGGCAGCAGCAACAGCAACAGTAGTAGTAGGAGCAGTAACAATAGCAGCGGCAGCAGCAGCAACGCACTCAGCATACAGAAATTCAGCAGCTGCAACTGTTGACATGAACCATCTGTAGCTGCAGCAGCAGAACGGCAGCAGAACCGCCGCAGCGAGAGGCCGCAGCCACAGCAGCATCAACAAAAGAGAAAAACAAAACAGCAGCAAAACAAGCAAAAAAACAAAGCCAAACAACAACTGCAAATGACAGCAACAAGAGAATGAAATTAAGAAACAAAACAAAAGAAAACCACGAGCGAAAGCAAACAACAGCAACAAAAAAACAAACCTCAATGCATATATATATGTATATATATATATATATATATACATATATATATATATATACAGCAAGCAACAGCATACAGCACAACCAGCCAGCAAGAAGCAACAGCAGCGACGAACAAACAAAAACAGCAAACGAAAACTACTAAGCAAAAACAAACAAAACAAACCCATTGCAACGCGCAACAATGAAAAGCAAAGACAAAAAATAAAAAAAGAAATAACGTACAACCCGCAGCAACAGGTAGCAGACCGCTACAACGGACACCATCAGCACCAGAAAAAAAGCACGAGCAGCAGCAGCAGCAGCAACAACAGCAACAGCAGCAAGCAGAGATGCCTGCGGACTTCCTTCCGTTCTATTGCAGCAGGCAAAGGGAGTTTATTTCGCTCTTTATCTTCAAGCCGAGATAAAATAGCAGCTTGCGTTTTAGGAGACAGCCGCTCCCAAATCCCAAAAGAGTGCTGCAACAAAAACAACACAATACTTTGCTTCGTGCTGCTGCTTCTGCTGCTGCTGCTTCTGCTGCTGCTGTCGTTATTGGTGCTGCTGTCGCGTAGTGCTGCTGACGCTGATGCTCTTGCTCTTGCTGCAGTTGCTGCTGCTGCTGCTGCTGCTGCTGCTACTGCTACTGCTTCTGAGTTCGACAAGCAGCAGCGGCGGCCATGATGCGTGCAGCGCTCACGAAGGCGAGTGCGTGAGCAGCCAGAATGTGCATGCTAATATTGAAGTTTTCGATGTCTTTTTTTAAAAGGCTCCCCAACTTCCAACAAAATCGATGAGGCACAAAGCCCTTCGCATTTGCTGCGGGGGGAACGCGAGCTGCGCAGCACCAACAGCAGCAGCAGCAACCATAGCAGCAACCGTAGCAGCAAAGTAGCAGCAGAAGCAAACGCAACGGGAGGCTGCAGCTGCGCCGGACCGAAGCTCGCCACCAACCGTGCTGCAGCAACTCATGTAAGAACAACAGCAGCAGCAGCAGTAGTAGCAGCAAAGCCAGCAGCAGCAGCAACAACAATGCAGCAGCAACAGCTAGTGCATGAATAAATCGAGCAACATACCAGGTTGAGCCTTGCCTTCCACCGTTCGCTTTTTGTCCTGTGGTGGTACTCCTGCCGCATGCAGCCCCGCCAGAAGATCCAGCAGCTCCTCAGCTGCAGCAAACGAGAAGTACGAGGCACATACAGTATCTACTGCAGCAGCAGCAGCAGCAAAAAGCAGCATGCAGCTCCACAGCATGAGAAAGACCTGCAGATAAGGAAGTAACAGCCCAAAGGAGACAACGGGAAGAAGAGAGAGACAGAGGGAGGAGACAAACAGAGAGACAAAGGCAGGAAGAGAATCAACCAACCAAACAAATAAATATTCACTCAAGCAAGCAAACGTGCATGCAACGCACTGCTTAGCTCCTGCAAGTGCCTCCTTAGGGCTCCGCATGCAGCCCCAAAAAAGACAAAGTCCATAGCTGGCTGCTGCTCCTGCTGCAGCTGGTGCCGCTGCTGTCGCAGCTGCACCAGCAGCAGCTGCAACAGCAGCGAAGGCTCCACCAACCCTAATAAGCGTGTCGTTCTCCGACGAGACAGAGGTGATGCCGCGTTTGCTGCCTTGTCCTGCTGTTGCTGCTGTTGCTGCTGCAGTTGGTACCGCTTTGCCTTTGACTGCTGCAGCTTTGTTTGCGGGCGCTGCAGCTGCTTCATCAGGATATTTTTGAGTGTCTGCTGTTGCTCATGGCTGACTGGCAGCGAGAAGGAGCAGCACAAAAGCTGTGTAGCGACATTAGACGCTTCTGCTGCTGCTGCTGTTGCTGCTCCCATCCTCCCCACTGTAGCCGAGAGGCAAGCAGCAGCACGGGAGAAGAGAGCGTCTACTAGCTGCAACTCCCACCGGCGCTGCAGCTCCGCTGCCGTTGCACCTACATCTACTGCGTATTCTGCTGCTGCTTCACCTGCTGCTGCCGCTGAACCTGCAACTGCTGTTGCTGCTGAACCTGCTGCTGCTGTATCTGCTGCGGCGCTGAGAGCTCCCGCCACTGCGCAGACAGTCTGCAGCAAACACACGAAACCAAAGCCGGCCCTCACCTTCATTCCTTCGTCTCACCAGCAGCAGTAGCAGCGGAAGCAACAAGAATTTTTAATTGTCAGCTCTTCGGAAGGGAGCTGCTAGCTGCGCAGCAGCACCCGCCGCAGCAGCAGCAAACAGCAAAAACCTGGAGTACGGGTCTGTCTCTAGAGGAGTTGCAGTAAACTGTAGGTTTAGATGTACTTTTGCTGGCAGCACGGAGACGAAGGCTAGGAGCTGCAGCAGCAGCCGCAGCCGTAGGGAAGAGTCTTTGAATCCGCTCCCACTAAAGAGGACAAAGGCCTTCGCATACACCCAACAAACCGTAAACCCTAAACGCTAAACCCTAAACCGTCATCTCGTGCAGTGTACGGTATTTCACTCTTGGAAGGCAGGGGCCTTCACAGGTGCAGCAGCTGCAGCATCTGCAGCTGCTGCTGCTGCGGCAGCGGGCAGCAGAAAATTAGCAGAAGCACGAGCTCACTGTCGCCAGTTGTTGAGGCGTGTAGAAGGGGACTGCGGTGTACATACACCCGAAGGCCTGCTGCAGCAGCTCTGGCTGCAAATTCCGTATTGACGCAATAAATAACAGCAGCTCCTCGGGAGGGAAGTAAGGCACAAGCAAAGCTCCTCGCTGCATCAGCCGCTCCCGCAGTGTCTGCTGCAGCTGCTGCAGCATTTGTGAAGTCTGCTGCTGCTGCTGCTGCTGCTGCTCCTGCGGCCGCAGGCTATACAGGCACACGGCCACCTCACGGGGCTGCAGCACATCTGCTGCAGCAGCAGCAGCGTGCAGCACAGGGAGTAACAGTTCGTCTGGGAGGGATCCTGGGGGAAGGAGACATTTGAGGGTGAGCAAGGAGATCACTGCTGCTGTGGTCTCCTGCTGCTGCTGCACCAGCGGATGTTGCTGCTGCTGCTGCAGACTCGAGTGAAGGCCTTCGAGGAGAGAAGGGGTTAAGAGCGTCAGATGGTTCCGCCGCAGTAAAGAAGCCTGAAGAGCAGCAGCTCAGCAGCGAGGGGACAACAGCAGCAGCACAGCAGCACGTCGACAGAGAGACGCACAAAGGACAACCAGGAGCGAGACAGAACGGAGGAGACGCCGGGAGATCGAGATAAAGAAAAAAGAATAGCGAGACAGACAAGGAAAAGAGTCTGATGGTTAGAAGAACAGATAGATAAGAGAAGAGATAAAGCAGAAGCAGAGACAGATAAAAATAATCATGCACCACAAGGAACCGCATGCAGGCAGAGATAAGCAGACACACCAACACAGAGAGAGGGACAGCAAAAGACCTGAAGAGACATACAAAGAAAAACAAAAACAGAGGAGACGGCGGTACACCTGGAGAGACCCAAGGATAGAGGAGACACAATAAGAGACAGAGACAGCAGACAAAGCGAAGGAAAGCCACATTCAAACTGCCCTGGGAAGGAGACACTTAGATGCACTCCAAGGAGACAGTAGAAAGGCAGCAGCAAGCAGCAGCAAGCAGCAGACAGCAAACAAAATGGAGGCAGACGCCACAAGAGGAGACACAGGACACTGCAGCACAACTCACCCCTGCAAGCATCACAAGAATTGCTGCTGTCTCCTTTAAAGGCCTCTCTTTGTGCTGCTGCTTCAGCAGCAAGTCCAGAAGAGACAGCTGCTGCAAACGCACGGAATGCATTGACAGTCGCAGCTGCCGCAAAAGATGCTTCAGTTGCTTCTGCTGCTGCTGCTGCTCATCCGGCTTCAGCTGCTCCTGCTGCTGCTGCTGCAGCAGCAGCTGCTGCTGCAGGTCAAGGCGCTGCAGCTGCAGACTTCTGTAAATGTGCAGGAGGGCAGAAGCACGGAAAGCTGCTGCTGCTGCTGCTGTCCCTGTTGCTGCCTGGTGCTGCTGCAGAAGCTCATCGCTGCTGCAGGTAAGCAGCAACTCCCACGCCTCCGTGTGCTGCCGCTGAGCTGCTAGAGGGGTGTCGAGTTGCTGCTGCAGGCTGAGGGAGAAGACGCGGAGGAGCAACAGCAGCAACAGTAACACCAGCAGCAGCAGCAACAGCAGCGTAACGACAGCACAATCACCCGAGAAGGAGAAGAGAGCGCTGGCACTCAGCCCGTCAGTTGCGGATGCTGCTGCTGCTGCTGCGTCTGCTGCTCGTGCTGCTACTGGTGCTGCTAGTGGTGGTGTTGGTGCTGGCGGTGGTGCTGCTGCTGTCCTCCCTCTGAGCCGTGCGGCCCTTCACCAGCAGCAGAGCCGGCTCAGGGGGCGAGGTGTCTGTACACTGAAAATCTCACCTATTTAATCCAATGAAGCTGCGCAGCAGCAGCAGCGCCACTGAAGAGACAGAGGACGAGAAGTAAAAGACAGATTCCGTTGCTGCTTGCAGCAACGTCAGAACAGAGCCTGGCGCGGTGGCAGGTGCAGCAGCTGCTGCTGCTGCAGCCGCTACAGACTGTGCTGGTGCTGCTGCTGGTGGCCCTCCTGTTTCCGTTGCTGTTGCGGCAACGGAAGATTCAGCAGCAGCAGCAGCAGCAGCAGCAGCGGGGTCCAGCAGGAACGCCGCCACTTTAGCTTGCTGCTGAGCAGTGCGGTGATGCTGCTGCTTGAGGTACACGTAATTGTCTGATTGCTGCTGCTGCTGCTGTACAGCAGCAGGAAGAGGCGTGAAGTCTGCTGCTGCAGCAAGCTGCCACTGCAGCAGCAGCTGTTGCCCCCACTGCTCCATATCCACCCCGAACACGGATGCAGAAGAAGCAGCAGCAGCAGCTGCTGCAGCAACGCCATAAGGAACAGCAGCAGAAGGAACGAGCCCAGACGTCTTGTTGCTGCTGCACAGCAGCGAGAGAGCGCGCAGCCGCAGAGCAACTTCTGTTAGATTACCGCTGCTGCTGCTGCTGTCGCTGCTGTTTTTTGACAGATGCAGCCACAGCTTCTCTGAAGACACACAACAACAGACACAGGGTAGCAAAGCAGCTCAACAGCTGCAGCAGCAACAGGGGAACCAGGCAAAGAAAATCAGCAGCAGCAACACCAGCAGCAACACCAGCAGCAACAACAGCAGCAGCAACACCAGCAGCGCAGCAGAGAGTTGTGCAACAGGTCCCGCAGCAGGCACGACAGCACCACCAGCAAGGCGCGCTTACTCAGGCCCTCATAAACAGCTTCCCCCAAAGGTTCCTTCTCCTGTAGCTGCCACATATGCTGCTGCTGCTGCTGCTGCTCCTTCTCCTGTTGCTGTCGTTGCTGTTGGCTGCTGAGTGCGGCAGAGAGCGCCAACCTCTCTGGGTTGCCGATGCCGAAGAGTCGCAGCAGCGCAAGGAAGAAAAGCAGCATTTCCTGCTGTGTACGTACACCCCAGTGCTGCTGCTGCTGAAGCACGGCGTTTAACAGCAGCAACAGCAAAGTGTCTAACTCTTGCCTGTACGACTTGTAGAGCTGCTGCATATGCTGCTGCTGCTGTTCCTCTTGATGCTGCTGATGCAGTTGCTGGTCTTGCTGCTGCTCCACCTCCTGCTGCTGCTGCTGCTGCTGCTGCAGAGCGAGCGAATTCAACTGCGCAGAGAATGATATGTCCCTTAGCATTAAGGCCTCCGTTAGGCGGAGGATGCTGTCGATGGGCAACACTTGGCTGCTGTTGCTGCCGCTGCTGCTGCTGCTGCTGCTGCTTCTTTTGAGCGCCGCTATGACCTTTTCAATTGCTGCTGTAATTGCGGAGGCGAGCCCCAAGGCTTCGGGTGTATCTGCAGTGTCTATGAACCCAGGGACAGTCTCCAGGTGTACCGGGGCAGGAGAAGAGATGCCGCCTCCTATTGTTCGTGCTGGTGTTGCCGTTGCTGCTGTTGCTGCTTCAGCTGCAGTTGCTGCTGCTGCTGCATCTGCAGCCACAGAAGCAAGAGGGGCCGTTGCTGAAGATGCAGCAGGGACCAGCAGCACAGCGAAGCGCTTGGGGAAGAAGGCGGCATAGGCTGCTGCTTGCAGCACCGAGCACGCTTGCTGCAGCAAAAGCAATAGCAGCAGCAGCAGCTGCAGCACGTGGACGGAGGCTGTACAAGTACAAGGAAAGCCCCAGAGTTGACAAGAAAGCGAAGAGATCCCCATGGAGCGACGGAGACAGACAAGAAAGGAGACAGACAAGAAAGGAGACAGACAAGAAAGAAGAGAGACAAGAAGGCAGACAAAAACGAGTAGAAGCAAACAGGAAAGGGGACAGATAAGAAAGGAGACAGATAAAAAACATATTAGAAAGGATGCAGGAAGGAAAGGAGACAAATAAGGAAGGAGACAAGTAAGAAAGGAGACAGATAAGAAAGGAGACAAATAAGAAAGGAGACAAATAAGAATACAAGAGGAGAACCCAACAGAGAAGAGGTAAAGGAGACAGAGGATAAGAAAGGAGACAGAAGAATAACAAGACAAAAGGCGAACCCAATAAAGAAAAGGAAAAGGAGACAGATGAAATAAAACAAAAGGAGGGGAAAGGGGGGGAAAGAGATAAAGAGAAGCAAGGAGACAGAAGAAATAAACAAACGACAACCAACAGAAACAAAGGAGACAAAAGGAGACAGAAGGAGACAGAAGGCCAACACGCAAGAACATCAAAAAAAGAAGAAAGGAAATAAACAAAGAGACAAAGAGGAGACAAAAGAAGACAAAGGGAGACAAAGAGGAGACAAAAGAAATCCACACTGGGGCCCGTACATCAACAAGAGTATAAAGCAGAATACTGCGTACAATAATGCAGCACTTAGGGTGTATAGACAGCGCTCTACTCTAAAGAACGAGAGACAAAAGACAGAGACAGCGAGAGTAAAGCGCTAATGCAGCGCCTCGGGTGTACAGACAGTTAATCCCCCACTGAAAAGAAAGACAAGGCGAAAAGAAGAAAGAGACAGCACCTTCAGCGGCACTGAAACCTAAACCCTAAACCCTAAACCCTAAACCCTAAATCTGATCGACATCGACGCACTGCGGGAGACAGACTATGGCACTGCAGCAGACGGCGCAGCAGCACAAGACAGTCTCCTGAGGGAGAGGGGCATGTAGGAGCAGCAGCTGCAGCAGTAGCAGAGGCCTCAGCAGAAGCAGCAGCTGGCTGTAACAAACGCTGCCTGAAGGGACACACAGCAAACTGGTGGGCACAATATCCGTATTCTGCTGCTGCTGTTGCTGCTGTTGCTGCTGCTGCTGCTGTTGCTGCTGCTCCTGCTGTGAAGCCTCCAGCAACAAAAGGAACGATGTGCGGTGCCGAGGCAAACAAAGAGAAGCAAAGGGAGAAGGAGAGACAAAAGGAGACATATGAAGAGGAGGTAGAGGAAGAACAACAAAAGAGTCAGATATATATATATATATATATATTTAACACGAGATAAACAAAGAAAGGCAAGCCACAAGGATGAGAGAGACAAAAGACAGAGAAGAATGCAGAGACAGAGTAAGCGAAAGGAGACAGCTGAAACCGCAGCGACGAACAAAAGAACAAACAGACAGAGCACAAACAAAGAAGGCAGCAGCACCAGCGAGCAGCAGCAAACAGCAACAAACAGCAGCAAGAAGAGAAGAAGAAAGGCAGAGACAAACACCGAGGGCCTGTCTACTTGCTGCAAGCAGCAACAGGAGACAAAAGGAGACAGAGATTTAAGTGTAAACACACCTGTACACAGAGACAAACAAACTAGACAAAGCAGCTGCACTGCTGCTGCATAAGGGCTCCTCCGCAAACCAAGAGAAGAGAACATCTGAAGCTGAAGTTAAACCTAAGAAGTAAAGCGCAATAACAATAAATAAATAAATAAATAAATAAATAAATAAATAATTTTATTAATAAAATAACTACTTGCATTTAATACGCAAACAAATGCAATAAACAAACAAATATAATACAAACAAACAAAATAAACAAACACATAAAATAAACAAACAAATAAAATAAACAAACAAATGCAATAAACAAATAAATCTAATACCACAAACATATGCAATATACAAACTGAATAAGTTGAACAAATGCAAAAAAAAAATCAAAGGCAGCACACAACCAGCTGCAACCGAGCAGCAGCAGCAACTGCTGCTGCTGCAGCAGCCGAGCAGCAGCAGCTCGCCCCACCGAAATTTCCGAGGGCAGCGATGAGCGTAGCGCACTCCCCTGGGGTAAACGCAAATAGCTGCTGCTGCTGTTGTTGCTGCTGCTGCTGCAGCGCCTCCTCCACAGCCTCCATGAGTCGCTGCACCTGCCTGTCCCTTCGGGGTGGCTGCAGCAGCGAGAGAAGCAGCAAACTTGAAACAAAATACTTTGCCTCTTGCTGCTGCTGCTGTTGCTGCTGTTGCTGCTGCTGCTGCTGCTGGAGTAGCAGCAATGACTCTTCTGCAACAGCAGCAAGACAACGCCAGTCCCGCCTGAGGTAGGCCTTTCTTATTCTCTCTTCACTCTCGTTACACTGCGCATCTGCTGCTGCTGCTGTTACTGCAGCTGTTCCTGCTGCAGCTGCTTGTGCTGCAGCTGTCCCTGCTGCAGCTGCTTCTGTTGCAGCTGCTTCTGCGGAAGCTGCTTCCGCTGCAGCTGCTTCTACTGCCGCTGCTTCTGCTGTCTCAATAACAAAGGCCGCTGCTTCATCTGCTTCTGGGGGAGCAGCAAAAGCCTCTAAGCACTGGGGTTGGTGCAGCACTCGGTTCAGCTGCTGCAGCTGCAGCAGCCGCAGCGCGCGCTGCTTCCGGTGATGCTGCTGCAGCGGTGTTATAGGGGTTAAGACAAGGGGCCCTCCAGAATTGCAGTCAGCAGCAGCAGCGTGAGCAGCAGCAGCTGCAGCAACCGAATATCGCCGTTGGCAAGCTGCTGCACCGGCTGGCCTCGGCGCGGAAGATGCGTGAACAGTAACTACTACTGCTGCTGCTGCTGCTGTTGCTGCTGCTATTTTTGCATTAGGTCTTGCTGCTGCAGTTGCTGCAATACCATGAGCAGCAGCTGCTGCTGCTACTGGCCAAGCCGTCGGTGGCTTTGCTACAGAGGCAGTGGACCTCCAAGTAGCGCTGCGCCGTGCTGCTAGCATGTTGCTGCAGCTGTTGCAGCTGCAGCTGCAGCAGTAGCAGCAGTAGCGGTTGCTGCTGCAGTGTGCAGCACGAGGTAGGGGCCCCCGCCCATAGAGGGCAGCAGCCCGAAGAGGAGCAGACGCTAGCCTCATTCCTTTGCCCCTCAAACCCTAAACCCTAAACCCTAAACCCTAAACCCTAGGGCCGGGGCCCCGTAGCCGAGCATCGGGAGCCGCCGAAGGGCTTCTTATTGCATTTGTTGCGGCGGTTTTCATTGGCATTTCTTTGTTTGTCTTTATAATATAAAGAAATACTTGAAGGTGTGTCTTACTCGTTTTACTCTTTAGCGTTCTATTGGCTGTAGAGGCCCCTGTAGAATTCAGTGACCAGCAGCATCGGCAGCAGCAGCAGCAGCAGCAGCAACAGCAGCAGCGGGCCCCACACCTGCACAACCGCAACGGCCGCCGTTGGAATACTTCTTTATTAATGGTGCTGCATGATAAAGATAACGCCAGTTGGGTTTAGCAAGAGCAACAATAAGTACAGCCGCAGTCGGCTGCCGCTGCTGCTGCTGCTGCTCCTGCTGCTCCTGCTCGCTGCCGATGCACTCCTCCGACCAGCACGAACGACGCCCTCCATTTCTTCTGGGATTGAGGCACTATCCTTATTAGCAGCAGCAATTTGCAGCAGCAGCAGGAGTAGCAGCACTGCGGGAGGCCTGAGAAGGCCCTTAACTGCAGCAGCTGCGGCAGCAGACGCCACAAGGGGTTTGCGCTCTTCTTGCTTCTGCAGCTGCTGCTGCTGCTCCTTCTGCTGCGGCGCCAGGCTGGAGTAGCATTCAATACCTGCTGCAGCTAAGATCGGCCGCCCAGGGCTGCTACACTTGTGAGCAGCAGCAGCAGCAGCAGCAGCAGCGGCTTCTGCTGCTGCTGCTTCCCGAGGTCTTGTCCCTCTGCGCGAGACAAAGCCATGAGCGCCGTTCATCTCTGCCTCTCAACTGCGGCCTGCTGCCGCTGATGCCGCAACAGCCGTGCCGCAGCAGCAACGGCAGCAGCAGCAACGGTAGCAGCAGCGCGAGTTGGAGCAGCAGCAACAGCACATGCTGCTGCTGCTGCTCCCGGCTTAGGCATCTGTCCTAGGCATTGGCAATCAAAGATGTGGGGTCGCGTGCGGCCTTGCAGGAGGGCGGCAGCAACTACTGCAATCGCTGCTGCAGCTGCTGCCGCAACTGGCGCTGCGGCAGCACCTGCTGCAGCAACAGCAGCAGCAGCAGCAGCATCAAGTTGCCGTCTGGGGTGTGCATGCAACCTGCTGCTCCGCGGTTCTCCCCGAGGGCTCCAAAGGCACGTCCCGCTGCAGCGTTTCTACTGGCAGCAGCAGCAACAGCAACTGCAGCTGCAGCAGCAGCAATGGGCTGCGGGTTGTTTTGCTTCAAGCCGTGGCTACGCCGCCCCTGCTCCCTTCCCTGGCGCTGCTGCTGCTGTTGCTGCAGGTGAGAAGGTTGCACTGGGCGTAGCATGGAACGGTTCCTCCGCCCGTATGTCGACAGCAGCAGCAGCAGCAACAGCAGCATCAGCGGCAGCATCGCCCCCCACAGGATCAGCAAGCGAAGGAGCAGAAGCAGGAGGAGCAGCAGGAGGACGTGCTGCATCATCGGCATCAGCAGCAGCATCATCATCAGCAGCAGCAGCACCCCAAGCTTCCCCAGGAGCAGGAGCAGCGGGAGCAGCAACAGCAGCAGCAGGGGAGAGGGAGAGTTGCTGCTGGCTGCGCAGTTTGCTGCGCTGGCGTTTGGGGCGCCGCAGCTGGAAGCGGCAGCTGCAGCGGCAGCGAGAAAGAGAGAAGGAGAAGATACTGCGTTTACCTTTGGGTGTTTCTGTTGCTCTTGAAGCCCCTATCCCCTGCAGCAGCAGACTTAAGAGAGATGTGTTATTTAATGCTGCTGCTGCGCTGCTGCTGTTTGCTGCTAGTGATTTCATGGCGCAGCACCTGCAACACACGCAGGCCCACAAACAGCAGCAGCAGCACTCGCTGCAGCATCAGCCGCAACAGCAGCAGCAGCAAGAACCTGAGCTCTGCCCGCACCAGCAACAGCATCAGCAGCAGCAGCAGCAGCAATGCGGATCAGCACATATTCCACCGCCCCTTAGCAGCACTTTGCGGCAGCTGGATGCGAGCCGCACAGTCGCTGTGGGGTTGGAGGGGGTTATTGTAAACGGTAAGGCTGAGGAGTCTGTCTCCTTTTGTCTCCTTTTGTTCGTCTCTTATTATTTATGTCTCATTCTATTTATTTGTTTATCTCTCTTTGTCTGTCTCTTACTGTCTCTTCCTGTTCATTTGTTTGTTTCTTTTGTTTGTCTCGTACTGTCTCCTTCTATTCATTTGGCTGTCTCTTTTTGTCTTTCTGCTGTCTCCTCCGGTTTGTCTTTCTTTCTTTATCGTTTGTCTCCTTCTGCTTGCCTTTTCTTTGTCTGTCAGCTTATGTTTGCTGCTGCTATTTCCACTTGCTGCTGTTCTATCTGTCTGCTGCTGCCCTGTTTATCTGCTGCTGTTCTGTATATATTTCGCTGCTTTGTTTATTTGTTGCTGTTGTCTTTACCTGCTGCTGCTTCTGTTGTGCGTTGCTGCTGCTGCTCTGCTGCAGCTTTGCTGCTGACGCCAATGTATCACAAGCTCGAAGCTATGCTGGCCCATAACAACGCCCCAGTGAAACGCAGCAGCAGCAGCAGCAGAAGCAGCAGCAAAGCTGCAACAACTGGCCGGGTAGCCTCTGGGCAGCGCATGGCTGCTGCTGCTGCTGCTGCTGCTGCGGCAGG
>NW_013549686.1:89779-90360 GCF_000499425.1 Eimeria acervulina
CGTCGACGGCAGCAGCAACAGCAGCGACAGCAGCAGCTGCAGCTGCAGCAGCAGCAGCAACAGCACAGCAGCAGCGAATCCGTGCGAGCCGCATGCTGTGGCTGTTGAGTTTTTATAAAGTGTTGGCCGTGCAGATTGTTGCAATGCCTTTTAGTTCTTTCTCTTTTCTCTTTTTGACTCCATTTCTTCGCTTCGCCTGTTCAAAGCTCTTCAACAGCAACAGCAACAACCACCAGCAACAGCATATGTTAGAGCAGCATTCTCTGCAAACGCAGACGTACCCCAAGCAGCAGCACCAGCATAATCCGCACGAAGAAGAGCAGCATCATCAGCACGAAGAACAGCAGCAGCAGCAGCAGCAGCTGCGGTGTTGGGTCAGCTCTGCTCCTGCAGCAAGTTGCTGGGCTGCTGTTGTTGAGGGCGCAGAGGCGGTGCGATGCCACTTCTTTGAAATTTACGTCGCCAGTCTCATCGTGTGGCCTCTCTCTGATTTAATTAACTTCAGGTAATTAAATACTTAATTTAATAAACATATGTTTAAATTAAATAATATATAGTATATATATTATGTTAAATAATAT
>NW_013549685.1:0-15894 GCF_000499425.1 Eimeria acervulina
AAATATAACCCGTATAAGATGCATATATGTGCTTTAAATGATGTAAATGTATATATATATATATCATTTATATGTGTTATGATTAATACATAACATATGCTTTAAACAGCTTATTAAATTATTATTTGTGTTTACCTGGCCGTTAAAGAGTTTTCTCCAAGACAGCGAGCGATGGCGAAGTGCGAATTTGCAAATTGTTCAAACTTTGGAATTTCAACTGCTGGAATTACAGCGGCAGTCGCCGCTTCGTTTGGGGGGTGCTGCAATTAAAGAAGTTGAGAAAAAGAAGAAAGATAAGGAAGTCTTTTAATGCAATTCGCGTTGAATTCATAGCTTTGTTTTCATCTCAAAGCTAATTCATATTCGCTTTTTATTCGACCAATGCGTTTAATAATTAATTAATTAATTATTTAAAAAGTAATTCATATTAATACTTAGTTAATAAACAACTAATTAATTATTAAAATAAATTAAGTCGTATTTTGCTGGAGTTGTTTATTACTCGCAAGGAAGAAATATGCTAAAGTTTTTTATTTATTTTGGTTTGATTTACAGTTTATAATATTTAATTTTACTTTTAAAGTTTTTAACTACATATTACAGTATTGATTATATCTGCTCTGAACAAATGAATAATCGAGGAAGTCTCAGCAAACTGCTCCATCGTCTTTAGTTAAATACCACTGCTATTTCGTATTTATTGATCATTATTTATTTATTTATTTATTTATTTATTTTATTATTAATTTAATTACTACGCTTACAAGTTGAATCGACGAGAAAGCAACGCCGGCGCACTGCCAAGTGGTGAGACCGACAGAGCCAGAGACGATTTCTGCATTGAAAAAAGAAGAAAATCAAAATAAAATACAAACAAATAAGTGTATTATAAAGGGTATAATAAATATATATAAAACATATTAACTTATTAACATGCAAAGAAGCAGAAACGCCTATTCAATGATGTGTTAATACCGACAGAATAAACAGAATGAGAGGTCCGGCTACACAGCACAACAGGGTTAAGGAAGAGATTGAAGACATATAATAGAAATAAACAAATAAAATGAACAAAACAAATAAAATAAACAAAACAAATAAAATAAACAACACAAATAAAATAAACAAAACGAAAATAAACGCAGCAAATAAACTCAAAGGCGTAAAAGGAAAGAGATGAAGACATACAGGCCTCGAAACAAACAACAAAAAGAAGTCAGTGTGGCTGGAAATAAAAGAGTGAAATAAACAAAGCTAATAACAACAAAACCAAGCAAAGTAGAGGAAAAGAAAGCAAAGCGCGCGAAACAAACAAAGCGACAAAACACTAAACACGGCGAAGACAGCAGGATAATAAGAAGCACGCATGAACAAAACAAAGCAACAAATTAAACAAAAGCGAAATTAAATAAAGACTCACCATCAGATCTGCCTATGCTGAATACAGGCAAAGCAGTTGTGCTATTTCCAGCCTTCACAACGATATGAGAGGGGTTAAAAGATAATTTAACTTCATTCCAAGACCCCAGTTTAAAGCCCCATAGATTTGTTTTGCTTAAAATGCTGTACACTCCTTGAAATCTTTTTCTTATCCGAGCAAACGAAGGACTCATTTCAAACAACATGTAGTTTTCTCTGTCTCTGTAATTAAACGCAGCTCCAACTACTCCTGAAAACCAACAATATATACAATAATCATGTATTATTATTATTATTATTATTATTATTATTATTATTATTGTATTAGACAATACACACACGCAAACATACACTCAAACAGAAAAGAGCAGCGTGATCAGGTCTTTTGAATGCATTTAATGAATACACATCAATTATAATTTTTTTATTTAACTTAAAGCGACTGATTGAAGAAGGCGTAAAGAAGAAATAAATAAATTGTTTACCTTCGCACTGAGGAAAAAAATTAAATGCAAATTGGCCTTCATCGCACGAACGGTGTCGCGACAGCACAAGGATCGCCGGCTCCTTTGAAAGAAATAAAAATTAAATTCAATAAACAACAACAAAATAAATCAAACAAAATCTTTTTTTCATAAGAAAAATAGCACTTACATCCACTGCAACAACGGCAGTACAAAGAATACACATACCAACAACAGTAATAGTAATAATGAATAAACAGTACTAGTAATAATGAATAATAGTAATAAATAATAATAATAATAATAATAATAACAGCAAGATGTATTATTATTATAATTAATTTGGAGTTGATATCTGTGCTGTTATTTCAACTTACTTTGTTTTGTTCTCCGCCGACTCCTGCCTGAGAATCAGCGCATGCAAATTAAGGCAAGCAAATGAAGTAATGAGTTGAATGAATTAATAAAAAATAATTATTAAAAGCCCTTACTCACCACCTGAGCAATCGTCTTGTGCTCTCCGCCTACATCTGCTGCATATTTCCACATAGACGGCGACTCTGTCTCTGTCGGCTCCACCATACTCCACTCGTCTGAAATCTTCCCTACAAACTTTGAAGCATATTCATCACTAAGTGTAATATTGCATGCGTGCAGCAGCAGCAGCAGCAGCTAGTGCACCAGCAGCAGCAAGTGCAGCAGCAGCATATTCAGCAGAAGCACGTGCAGCAGCAGAAAATCCAACAGCACCAAATCCAGCAGCACCAAATCCAGCAGCAGCAAGTGCTCCAGAAGCACTTGCGGCAGCAGCAAGTTCAGCAGCAGCAAGTTGCAGCAGCAGCAAGTTGCAGCAGCAGCAAGGACAGCAGCAAATGAACTCACTGCTTCTCTGTAGTTGCTGCAGACTGAGGGATACGGCGGCAGCAGCAACTCTTTTGATTTGTCTCCCCCCGTACAAGGAAGGGGTTTGACGGTGGTCTTCTGAAAGCATGCGGAGTTTACACCGCTTGTGAAGAAGCCAATTGAACCCGAGTTGAAAGACCCGTCGATCAAGTCTATTTGCGCTGCTGCTGCTGCTCCTGCTGCTGCTGCTGCTGTTGCTGGGAGAAGAGCAGTAGCAGGACCAGCAGCAGCACCAACGCCTGCGTCTGTTACTTCCGCAACGACGATTGAAATACGTTTCATTTGCTTCGTGATGGTTATGTTGTATCGCTGTCCTTCTACAAAACCCCCATCGTCTATTCTGGCTGTCTCTGTAGGGGCCCCATTAACAATTCTCAGCAGTCGCTTGAATCCTCCATTTGTATGCTGTTTGTTTAAAGAGGGGAAATAAAGAAAGGAGATGTTATACACCGTTTGTCTGCATGCGTTTCTTACCTGGGTTATTTCAAAGAGAAACATATTCTTCTCGTCTTTGACGTTGAATGCAAACCCCATCGAACCCGCACCGGAAGCCACCGCCTCCGTCGTAAAAACAAAATCAAAGAAGTTTTTATCTCGTAAAAACGCATAGCTTCCGCTGGTGGCGCTGCTGGGGACAGAGGGAGAAACTGCAGAAGACTGACAGAGACGTAGACGGCCTTCTTTAGAATGAGGAGCGAGAGAAGTAGCAGAGGAAGCCGATGTCGGCTGTATATTCCACTTGCTGCTGCCTGTGGAGTTGGGGTGTATGTGCAGGTTTGTTGATTCAAATGTTGTTCATTCTTCATATGCGAAAAAAAGAGCAAAAGATATTCACCTATTGATAATTTCGAATCCACAACTTTAAAATTTTCGGTTATTTCCCCAGCGTTTAAGGAATCTAAGCCCCAGGGATCTGCTTCAGATTGCGCTGCTCTTTCTTTTATTGTCTGTACAGTTGAATATGACTCCTTTGATTGATTTATTTATTTCGAGTGCACGGCCTCTCACCTTTTGTACTTCTTCTGAAGCCATCTCCAGAGCCTGAGACAGCTTTGCAGAACAAACTTTTATATGCGCCGCCAGGGCGTCGCCTTGTCGTTTCGTTTCCTTTGTCTCGTTCTGCATTTGAATGAGTACAACGTGCATCGTTAATTGAAGGTAATTAGGTGCATGTACACCTCAACACTCTGCTATCCGTCTCACCTCCAACCTCATTTCTATGCGCTCTGCTGGCTTAAGGATAGCGCGGGCTCCGGAGACAGCCTGCAGGTTTTCTCGGAGTTGAACGAAGTGTTTGTTTGTTTAATTAAGTGTTGCTTGAGGGTAAAGAAAAGGCATGCATTCGCTTAGTTAAATACTTGTTGCTTCACCTGTGTGGCTGTAAGGCGGAGATGCTCCACTACTTCTGCGTCGAAGCCCCCTAGCCGTTGCCATATAATGAGAGATAATTGATTTATTGCAATTGTTGTTGCTTCGTTCAACTCCTCCACAGCTGGCGAACCCCCAGAAAGAGGCGAATGGCCTCCCCCAGCACCAGCTGCTGCAGGTGCTGCTGCTGCCGCTGGTGTTGCAGGGACCGCTGCAGCAGAACCTGCTGGTGCTGCTGGTGGTGTTGCTGCTGCCGGTGTTGCTAGTGGCGCTGGTGCTGCTGCTGGAGCTGCTGAAGCAAACTGTGGGGAGAGCAGTGCTGTATTTCTCGCTTTATTGTCGGAATAAGGAGTTAGGGTGGCCTCGGGAATGAACAATGGTTGTTCAAAGGAATCCATTTCAAGAAAGCTGCTGGTGCTGGTGCTGTTGGTGTTGCTGCTGCTGCTGCTGATGCTATTGGTGTTACTGCTGCTGCTGTTGTTGTTGCCGATGCTGTTGGTGGTGTTGCTGTTGCCGCTGCTGGTGCTGTTGGTGCCGCTGCTGCTGGTGCTGCTGCTGTTGGCGCTGCTGCTGGCGCTGTTGGTGCCGCTGCTGCTGGTAGTGCTGCTGCTGGTGCTGTTGATGGTGCTGCTGCTGCTGCTGTTGATGTTGCTGCTGATGCTGCTTGTGCTGATGCTGTTGGTGGTGGTGATGCTGCTGCTGCTGCTGTTTGTTGCAGCAGATGCATCGACAGGGCATTTCCTCGCTGCTGGCTGTACAATGAAGGCTTTTTCTTTTTTGTTGGATATTAAGCGGCTGGCTGATTGAATTCCGTTTTTATCGCTGCCTTCAAACTCTGAAGGAGTTGAAACAATTTGAACAGACGCTTCGCCTCCTCTAGTGAGGAGCCCCGAGTGAATTGCAGCAATGCATATGGCACTGTCTGCAGCGTATACCCCTGTCTCTCCTCCGACGAGTTTAGCTGCCTCTACTGTTTTATTTAGAGGGAAAGGAGATGCATTTGGAGCGCTTTAAGACCGAAAATAAACAAGCAAGGAGCTGTATTGCCACCTTACCGTTGTGCATGCAGCCCTCAGGACAACGAACGAAAAAACTGCTGCCTGGGGGTCCATCAAAAGACGCATTTCCCTCCACTGATGTGGTGCAGGTTATATCGAGAGGCACTTGGGGAGGGTTCCACGCATCTTCGTTAGTTGAACCTGAAATGTTTTCCTATTAAACCCTTTCTATTGCATATGCATGTGCATATTTGTTTGTCTGTTTGCTTGCTTGCTTGCTTGCTTGCAACAAAAAGAAACGAGACGTACATATTAAAGTAGACATATCCGTAGCAGAGGAATCGAAGAAGATTAAACCCGTAGGCGATAAACCGACGGTGTTGGAAATAAAACCCCCATTCTTTTGTGCATCCACAATAAACTCGGTAACCTAAGAAATGCATTTCATTAAAACGTGCAGACAAATATATATATATATATATATTTAAATATATCATCAAATCCAGTCTTATCATCGTTGTTATGACATGAAATGTTTATTATGTTTGCATTCGTAATGATATTTATAATTAAACTTTCATTAATAAATATGAATCCCACTACCACAGTATTAATCTTAACAGTTTAACTCGCTGAACTTACGTCTTTCTTGAAGTCAAGTGAGTAGAAGACATTCGCCCCGTTGTTAATTGCAACTGGAACTGGATTAGTTAAATCCATTTCCATTAACTCTAACATTTGCTGCAAGCTGCTGATTTGTCTGCGGCTGTGGAGATGAAGAGGCTCTAGGCCTAGCTCTGTGTTTAATCCCCATATGAGTCAACATTAAATAATTATTATTATTCATTGCTTTCTAACAGAAACAATTTACAGTAAAAATAATACTATTCAACTTACTGCTGCACGCTGAAACTGCATCGCGAACAGAGATAATGCCGTCGGTGTCGGCGATTGTAGCGAAGGTCGCCCCCGAAGAAATGTCGCAATAAACTCTTAAAGGCTTTGCAACGCACATAGGAATAACCCAATAAAAGCCTGATGTTGCTCTGCTGTATTTACTCTTCAAATCATAACAGTCTTTTATAGCAGTCTCTGGAGAGAGGCCAGGGATGCTGCTGATGGTTGCTGTTCCGTGGATTGCCTGCAACTCCTCCTCTGAACAAAACAATTCAATAAATAAGTTAATAATTAGAATAACAATAAGAACAATGAAAATGCTATTAATCGCTAAGTGAGATCACCAAGGCGCGCCAAAGAATTCATCAAATCCACAACTTGTGCATTAAAAGCCGTATTCCTTTCGCTTGTTGCTTGCTTTTCAGAGACGCATCTTTTTGCATTTTGAGTAATCTCTTCAACTGCTGATAGTCTTGCAGCCATAGAAATACTTGCATTTGCTGCTAGCTGTCCTGCCTGCTGCAGCTGAAGCCCCGCTGATATATCAACTTCAGACACCAACTCTAAAAAGTATTTATCGCGAGCATCTGCTGATGTCTTCGCCTTCGTGCATGGCTCTACAATCGAACGCAGCCGATTGCTGTACACGGAGAAGGTCTTAATTCCGTATACAAATTTGTCTTTTAAAATCCTGCATACAAACAAGTCAAAATCAACCAACAGAGATATAGGGTAATAGAATTAAATGCACAACGAGCTGTAAATAATAAATTAATTAATTAAATTAAATTAAATTATATTAACTGTAAATATTAAGTTTATTAATAAGTTTTAATCTAAATAAATATATCAGGTGTAAAGGAGAAGCACTTTATAATGAGGTATGTCGTAGGGGGGTTGATGTAGGGTTGAAATTTGTATGATATCCACAGTATGATAGATGATATTATTTTATACAGTAAATACTATAGTAAACAATATAGCAAACGCCATAGCAAATAATATATAAAGCGAATTAACAAACGATATAACGAGCGATATAAGAAATTATATATCAAACGATTTAGCTAACGACACAACAAACGATACACTGGACAGTATATAATATATATAACAGACGATAAAACGCTTGAAATAACCAGCGATATAACAAAGGATATAACGTATGATAATATAATAAGCAAACTAGCAAGAGACAGCTAGTGAAATAACAAATAATACGACAGACAATGCAGCAAACACCACAGCCAATAGGAGAACAAACAAAGCAGCAAAAGAAACATCAAAGAGTTTGACTAGCTAGCTGCATGCATCTTCAACATAATTATCGTTTGCTGCCTCACCCCAGAGTTGGATGTGGCCTCTCGAGACGAAGACGCACGTAGCGAGCGATGGTGGCTTTAAGATCATCAACTGTGGTGTACATACAGTTGACGTTGTTGCGCGCTATTTCTTTGAAGTTGGCGCCATCAGTACTTGTTAGAATTGCGTAGCTGAGAGCCGGAAACTCCCAGTCGATATCTGCAGCCCTCAACTTGTATTTATCGCCTAAGTCCAAATCAAACAACACAAATTCAGGAACTGCGTCGCGTGAAAATTCTTCAGAAGCCCAGAACGTATCGGCTTTCCCGTCTACAGCTGCACCCGGCGAGTGGTTGCTGCCACTGCTGCTGCTGCTGTCGCTGCTGCTGCTGCTGCTGCTGCTGCTGCTGCTGCTGCTGTTGCTGGTGCTGTGGGCTTCGGAGTTTCTAGCCACGTCGCTGCTCCCTGCTTTGCTTCCCATTTGTGACAAGCAGTAGTTTCCCCCTCGTAGGATCTTCAGCTGGTTGTTCGGCTGCAGCTCCCTGAAAGCAGCCAGCAACAACGGCAGCAGCAGCAACAGCAGCAGCAGCAGCAGCAGGATGAAAATGAGAGGCGTTTGCTGCACGTGTTGTTCGTGGATTCCCTACCAAACAGTTCTCCCGTCTTGAAAGTTGAATTCATTTTCGCAGTTTGCTGCTACGACTTGGCCTCCGCCTTGTACGACATTATCTTTTAAAACTGCACATACACCCAACACTGGGTTCTTCAGTTGTCCTGTGGTGTATGATTGCAATTCATTAAAGTTTATTGAGGTCTTTTGTTCATAAAGAGGTTATATAAATGCAACAAATACCTCTCTCCGTAAACTGCCAAAGGGCTCGTTCATCTGCTGCAGCAGCAGACATCAGACAGCCGTCTAAGACGATGTCGCCTTCTTCATCGCTTTGCAAACAAAGATCCTGTAAACGCAGTTATAATATTCAAGCAGAAAACCCGAATGCAACAGCAGTAGCAGTGGCATTACTTGCAGCGGCAGTAGGAGCATTGCTTGCAGCAGCAGCAGCAACAACAGCAGCAGAAGAAACAATCATTGTAGCAGCGCAGCAGAAACAGCAGCAGCAGCAGGAGAAGACACATCGCCTACAGCAGCAGAAACAACACCAGCTGGAACAACAGAAGAATCATCTCTTACAGCAGCAGCGGCAGCAGCAAGAACATCAGCAGCAGCAATAACAGCAGCAGCAGCAACAACAACAACAGCAGCAGCAGTAGCAATATCATCAGCAACAGCAATAACGGCAACAGCAGCAATAACAGCAGCAGCAGCAGCAACAACAGCAGCAGCAGCAATATCAGCAGCAGCAGCAGCAGCAGCAGCAGCAGCACACTTGCCTGGTGTGGACTTGTGATTCCGCTTTGAATACGAATAATAGGAAACCCCCCACCGAGAAGCTGCAGCAAACTAATGCCAAAGTATTGGCTTTGCGGGTCTTTCATCAATATGCGGATGCCCTTCAAATTAACAGCGCGGCCGAAGGTCAGCACTTGGTGAAATTGAGCTGAAGCAAAATCAATTAAGTATAATAATAATAATTATTATTATTATTATTGCTATTAGGAATATTATTTTTATTAATAATTACGTATATTGTTAGTAAGAATAATTTTACTGTTAGTATTATCAGTTGGACTTCATTAGATGCACTTTGCAATTTATTATTTTGTGTTTCAACGCTGTGCATTTCTTTCGTCTGCACTTTGCATGCGCCAACTGTCTTTGATTACTCCCAACTTTAATGCACAAAAACAAGCAGTAATATATTATATAGATTATAACAACCCTCGAAGCATTAGGCGAATAGCAAACAGAGCATAACAAGAGCATAACAAGCAGTAATTAATATATTATAGAAATTAATAATTATAGAAATAGCGGCAATATCAAACAAAGCATAACAAGCACAAATTAGTAGCAATATTGTTCTTAAGAATAACGGCAATGTTAAACAATGCATAATAATAACTCACGCCCCGCAGCGTTGACATCTTGAAACGGTATTATTTCCTGAAATGGATCTGACCCATCAAAGCTTGCGGCGACAGCAACTGAGAAGAGGAAACAATTCAAAAAAATAGAAGTGGAAAATTTGTTTCTTTTTGTAGCTTTTCACCTTTTCCAGGAGCGTATGCCCAGTTAATTTCAACACCTTCAACAGATCGCCGCGTTTTAAGCCGCCCAGTCCAGGTGATTATATCTTCTTTTCGATGATTTCCTTCAGAACACCAATACCCCGACCCTCTACTTAACGCTTTGTCAGGGGAAAACTCGCGGAGGCCCGCATGGCTCACGCTGGGGAAGAAAGAATTCGCTTCTGCAGAGTCAATCTTAATATACGTGTTCACCACCATCTGATCTGCAACAGCAGGCAGCGGCACTTCGGGGGAAAAGGGCAGCGAAATGAAGGCCGCTAAGGGAAGAAAGGTCAGCCATTGTACGTTAACAAACATAATTCGAATATTTAGATCATAAAAACCGAAGAAAGCTGGGCGGAAACAACACAAAAAACGCACACAAACTCCGGCAGTTTCAATTTGAACTTTGAGGTGTATGTACACCTGAAAAACAAACCAACTACGTTTCCTATACATGCAAGAGCGGCATTTGTGTCTTTAAAATTCATTTTAAAGGTAAAATTACCTCTTTTTGCTTATTCCAAAAGAACAAGTACAGTGGGATAATTGAACTGTTCACATTGTGCTGTTAAGCGACACTTGATCGTTTCGTAGCAACGGGAGAAGACGAAGCGTTTTTCCTACCTCTCCTCTGTTGCCTCTAAGGAACAATTATCAATATTCCTTGGATTTCCAGAGTATAAAAGAATCTCGTCTGCTTCTCTGTCACTTAGGCAATGTCGAATTGAACGCAGGAAGTGCACTTAAGAGCCGCATGCAGATGCAATGTATTCAGTGACTGCGTTCAAAACATTTCGAGTTGTACAGCATTTCTTTGGAGATATACAATCCCCAGCTAAGCTGCCTTCATCTTGCAGCATTTCCTGCCTATGGTGTAGTATACAGACAGCGGAAGCGTCTCAGTAGCAACTCTTATTTTTGTTTTTTCAGTCGACTTTATGTTACTTTGTTGTCTGTCCTTCATCTGTTTGGCATTTCGCTAGGACATGAACAAATGCCTGTGCAGCGCAGTAGTCATGTGCTAACGGTACTTAACTTTGGCGTTCTCAGTTTGGAATTGATACCCCCAAACCCTAAACCCTAAACCCGAAGCCCTCATTAGCCTTCGTTGTCTCTTTCTTTTTATTTCATTCGCATGCGGGCGGTATAAGGACCCCTCTGTAATTTCTGCGTTAGTGCTTTCTGTCTCTGTTTAATCTGCATCATTTTCCTTATCTCTACTAATAACGCTTAAAACGTAAACACCAGCACTGTAAACCCTAAACCCTAAACCCTTTACAATTAGCGATCCCTTCTCATTGCACTTCAAGTGTCTTTGTTCATGCTTCGTTGCAAACCAACCAAAGATCAGTTGGACCCCTACTTCTACTGCACTTCTTTCAGCGAGAATTTAAGGGTTTAGGGTTTAAGGAGTTCACAAAGTAAATGCGATACGGTGTGGTAGCAGCTAATAGAAAAAATGGGTTATTTGGTTCGATTTGGGGGTTTAAGTTTATATATTGAATTTGTTATATACATATATATAATTAAAACCATGTTTTTATCAACTAAAGCCAAAACAAACCCTAAAAGACAAATGCTAAAAATAATAGCAGGAGGCCTCTTTAGCCCCCGATCCCCTCAACACTTCCTTGAAGCGGAACTCTCTGGAAGCATAAATATTATATTTGATAGTATTACTTTAAATATTAACATTATATTTTTATAGTATAAACTATACATACATATTTCTATAGTATGAACGATAAATATTATTTTTCTATAGTATGAACTGGAAAGGTTATTTTTGTACAAGGGGACCTGTACGCATAGTATTTGTCTAATAGGTAGAATATTTATGTTAAATAGAAAACAATGTCTATATTCAGAACCTATATATATACATATATATGTATATATATTAAGGGGCAGTGCTTGACATGCATCCCTTTCATATTGAAGATGCAAATGCAATGAAATGTTTTACTGTGCAGAAGGGGAGTACAACAGCAGCAACAAACGGCGAAGACAGCAAACAACAAAACCAGCAAACGGCAAAAACAACAACAAGCAACAAACAACACGGGAAAAACAGCAAGAATGCAACTGCGTTGCAGTTTAGGTTTTACTATGCATATTGATTGCACACAAGCATGCAAAAAGCTGTACTCACACCCCAACAACACGAGACAGAGTATTATTAAACTAAATAAACAAGCATATTCATGCTTTATGAAATGATTTTCATTTATTTCTTCACTTAATAACAACGCAGACGCCTGCGAATCTTAAAAAGCCCCAAAAGTAGTGCATGCAACTAGACCTGCTATTTTCTTATCCGTTGACGTTCCTGTTGTTGAAGTTGCTCTTTCATTGGATTCTTTTTATAAATTAAATTTATAAAAGGACTAAAAATTCATTTTTAACAGACCTAAAGGCCCTTGCCTTCTCATTCTTCTTCGCTGCTGCGTGCAGCGGCAGCCACCAGCAAAGGGGGAGGCGGCTGCGTTTCATTCTGGTGGGTTTTTTGTGTGAAGTTTGGTTTTTTAGAAAGAAAATAAAAATATTAAGTATATTTTCAGCAATAAAGCAAATTCAGCGTTTTGTTCTGGGTAGGGACGACGAAATTCCTCAACACAGAGGGCAGCGGCGGCGTGTTAGGTTTCTGATTGCATTTTTTTTCAGGTTATTCAGCAGTAATTCAACAAATTTTTCATAATGGGGGACGACGAAGACTTTTATTTGCGTTATTAGTGAGTGTTTCTTCGCTTATATTGCGGTTGAATATTCGAGCTTCAGGTGTATGTACACCTGAATGAGAAATAAGTGATTGCCATTGCCGGAGTTGTTTTGTCCTTGAGGGAAACAGAAATATCTTTGAATATTTTCTCCTTTCTTGTTCAGTTAAACTCTTTTTGTTGATGTTTGCCGGTTTCAAGTGCATTATTGCATGCGTTTGCGTTGTATTTCTCCGCGGTTTCCCTCTATTTTCTTCTCCGTTCAGCACCGGCCACAAGGGGAAATTCGGTCATGAGTTTCTTGAATTTGAATTTCTCGCCGAAGGAAGAATGCGTTATGCAAATAATTCCAATTATAAAAATGACACAATGATTAGAAAAGAAGGTCAGTGAAACATTAAAAGCGAAGTGCATTTAAAAGATCTGTATGGAAGCAATAAGCAGATATTTTCTCTTTGATGATGTTGGTTTCATGCTTAGTAAGCACTATAATAATAGTATAATAACAGTGCTTTATGTATAAATAATAGATTAGGATATTGAGTCTATAGATAATGTGTCTATTTAACAATGCTGCATATAGTATACTCATTTACTCGTTTCATAAATAATACCTTAATATTCTTTTGTTAGAATCAGTTGAAAAATATACTTTTTGCTATAAATGATTGACCAGTGTAGGAAGGAGTACCATAGAGTTTCCCTTCCTTAACTTCGTGCTGTTAAGGACTTCTTTTGCTGCTTTCTTTGTTTCATTTGTTTAGTGTGATGTTTTTTTGTTGGTTTTGTTTGCAGCGTACGTCAGCCAGGCGGTCATAAAGGAGTTGAGAAGAATAATAGAAGAGGCAGAAATATTGAAGTGGGTTTTTTTCTGTATTTGTTGCTGCTCCTTCTGTGTTGCCTTTCAATCATTTTGCGGTGTATAGGCACCTTGTGTTTGTTTATCACTCGTACAGTGTATTAGCTGAATAAATATATCTTATAAACAACAACAACAAGGGGTTGTTATCTAAACATGCAACCGTATGAAATAAATAACTTAAATATTATCGCTGTTAATGGTTTATTACTTAAATGTATCTATTAATCTTCACTACATCAACAACAAAAAAGAATGATTGTTTATTAGTATTGTTATTAATCGTTGTTATTTCTATTATCTCTTGTTCCAGTATTTTATTTATCATTGATCATTATTATTATCATTGTTTAATCATTACTATCGGTAGTAATTTTAATTTTTATTTATCAATAGTACTGTTAATCATCAATACTATTATTATTATCATTAACACTATTATTATCATTAACACTCTTACTAATCATTTTAATTAATTATTATTATTGCGTTATTATTGTAAACCATCATTATTTCATTACTATTATTAATATTACTAATCACTATTATTATTATTATTATTATTATATTATTAATTGTAAATGCATTATTATTACTTATTTTTATTTTTTATTCAGAGAAGACGATAACAATTGGCCGGCACCTGATCGCGTAGGGCGTCAAGAACTTGAAATTATTTTAGGAAAAGATCATATCTCTTTTACTGTGAGTTCTTTGTCTATTTATTTTTATTATTTTGTTTATTTAGTTTTATTTGTTTTATTTATTTTTTTTATCATCTAGAGAATATATCTCTTTTACTGTGAGTATTTTGTTTACTTATATTTATTTTTGTATTTGTTTGTTCTGCTGTATTTGTTTTGTTTATTTTGTTATTGTATAGAGATCATATATCTTTACTGTGAGTATTTTGTTTACTTTAATTATTTATTTTATTTTAATTATTTCGTTTGTTTTATTTACTCTATTTTACATGTTTTGTTTATTTTATTTTAGTTGGTTATTCATCTTTTTTTTTGCTGTGAGAAAGACAAGATCATATCTCCTTCATTGTGAATAAAATAATATATAATATATTTAAATCCTTTCATTTCTTTGATTATTTATTTAAATAAATTATTTAAACTCTTTATTTGTTTGATTTATTTGCAGACTTCTAAGATCGGTTCTATGGCAGATGTTCAGCGCTGCAAAGATGAAAAGGGTTTGAGAGTTTTTTATTATCTCGTTCAAGACTTGAAATGTTTTGTTTATTCTCTAATAGGGCTTCACTTTAGGGTATTTCTCTTTTTTCTTGCTGTTTGTCTCCTTTAAGTGCTTTGTTTTGTTTATTTACTTTTATATTTATTTATATTCACTTGTTTATTTGCTTGTCTTTCTTCGTTTATTTGCTTGTCTATTTGTTTGTTTATTTGTTTATTCGTTTGTCTTTCTTTGTCTGATTTTTTCTTTATTTTTATCTGTGGATTGCGTCCCCCTCAGTTTTGCTTATTTGAGTCTTTGTTTGTGTTTTCTTTGTCTTGTTTCTCGCTTTGTTGTTTTCACTGTTTGTTTTATTTGTTTTATTTGTTTTGTCTCTCTCTTTGTTGTTTTCATTGTTTGTTTTATTTACTTGTTTTATTTGTTTTCGTTTATTTTATTTCTTTTTCATATATTTCACATCCCACCCGCACATTATTTGGTGTTGTGTTTTATTTGAGTGTATATTGCAGTTTTAATTTTGATTTTAAATTTAAAATTAAATTTTAAATTAAATGTAAAAGTTTGAATTTTGAATTTAATTTTGCGTTTCTTGCCTCTCTATTTTATCTTCGTTCGTTGGTTTACTTTGTTCTGTTGCGTTTTGCTGTTTTGTCTTTCTTCAGATTAAACCCGTCTAAACAAACAAACAAAAAAAATTAAGTGCGGCACGTGGGATGTTAAGCCGTTCAAATGAGGGTTTCACTTCCAACTAGGGTTTAGGGTTTAGGGTTTAGGGTTTAGAGCCTTCATATTCAACTCCCCTTCCTCCCCCCAGCCCAACGTTGATCTTCGTTTTTCTTTGCTAATCAGCATCGGAAACCTTCTTAAAGGGTTTGTTTGCGCTCGAGGGTTTAGGGTTTAGGGTTTAGGGTTTACGGTTATAGGCGTACGGCTGGGTTTAGGGTTTAGGGTTTGCATCGAATGCCTATCGCTGCAGAAGACAGCAAATAGAGTACCAGACCTTTAGGGTTTAGAGTTTAGGGTTTAGTTTAGAGTTTAGGGTTTAGTTGCTGTAAATAAATGCAATAGCTGAGACGACTTACTTCTGTTTTAACTAATTATCATTATTTATATTTAATAATTATTTATACATATTTTTTATTTTTATTTCATATAAATAAAATATATTACTGCTACATCATTAATTAAGCTGTGCTGCTGCAGACTGTCAGCAGCAGCAAAAGTCGTAAGAAGACGATTTGAAGAGGAAATATATTTAAATGAATGCAGTAGTTAATTTAATTACAGCTGTTTTTTATACAAACAGAATATATACACATATATATATATATATACACGTATATGTACATAAAATATTTATTATATATAATGCATATATATATATATATATATATATATATATTGCATCATTCAGAATTGTGTTTTAATTTGACCGTCGTTATGTTGCCGTACATCTCAACAAAAACGAAAAAAGTAATAAAATAAATTATGCAGGAAAAGTTCATGCAGAAATTGATATGCACCGCCAACAGCACAATCTAAAATATATATATATATATATATATATATAT
>NW_013549685.1:15994-20445 GCF_000499425.1 Eimeria acervulina
CACTGTACTAAAAAAATAATTATAAGGAGCCGTCGCCACGCTTATCTGCCCCCTAATAAATAAAATGGGTATAAAGGAGATATTATATATTCTATGTCGTGTAATATACAACATTTAGCATATACAATACAGGTATATATATATATATATATACGTACATGTATGTATACTATTCATAATTATTATAGGTACCCAGCTAATGAACAGACAAGAAGAGCGGCGTGCCGGTGAGTGTTTACAAATATATTTTTTAGATTTGTTTCAGTGCTTCTTCTTTAATAACGACAGCAAGTAAACAATTCCTGCTGCAACAAAAGCAATAACTAATGAAGCAGCAACAACGCCTTTCATTACCTCGCTATGCTGTTTATCATAAACTCAAAAGAAATAATATTATTATTGCTGCTCTATTGTAATTATCCCTATCAACTAAAACAACAATAACTAAAGAAAGAAGAACGCTAACAACTCCTAACTCTCAGCACGACTATGGACCGAGCCATATATATATTATATAATGTAATATATATACATATATATATATATATATCAGGGCATCTGTCTCTGTCTATCTCTCAGTATATATAATATATATATAATCTAGAATCTAGTGATGGTTAGACGAGAAAGGTTGTTGTATAAACACGTTCATCAAGTGTAAAATAAATGCGTATTCTACTGTAGTTGAGGTAAAAGGAAGAAAAGGAAACAGCGAGAAGAAGCCACTAAAGACGCATTGAGCAGCTTCAGTGATATTAATATGCACAACGCTGTTTCATTAGGTAAACAATTCAAGGAAATGAACAGCAAAAAGGAAGAAATTATAAATGCTGCTTCATAGTGTACAGCTAAAATGCTGAAAAGACGTCAAAACACAATTTAAATTAATTCTCCTTGCCCCCCTTTGTAATCCACTTTACTTTGTTTGTCTTGCAGTGGGAGGCTGCGAAACTATCCGTAAAGAACATGAATATATATGTAGATATATACATACATATATATATACATATATAATATATATATGTATATATATGTATATATATATTCCTCTTTGTATTCGCAAATAGCAGATATACAAGCTGGAAAATATATGTATATACATACATATATATACGTGTATCAATATAAAGATACATGTATAGACATATCTTTATATGAACAAGATCTATATAAATATGCAATAATATTTATAATAATCCCTCGTTTGACTGAATATTTCATTGCTACTTGTTTAGAACAGCAGAAGATCATTACGCCCCCGATGTTGTATACTTCGAAACCGCCTTCGTTCCTTCAGAAACTGCGTGTTTGCTCAACTCCCCAGGTAAGAGCAGACGTACAGCTGTTTGAATTTCGCGAGAAGAAAGTGTTCTTTTTTTATTATAGCGAATAAGGCGAACAGCTTCATCTGCAAGTCTATCAAAGATATCATTGATAAAGGAATTCATTATACTCATGCTCTTCTTTGATACGCCGGTTTCAGGGTGTACTTGCTTTAAAACTTTATAAATATATAATGCAAATGACTCGGTTCTCTTACGACGCCTGTAACGAGGCCCTAAAGACTTCCCAGCCGTCTTCTTCGCGGCCTGAGATTTCTGTGCTGGACCCTTCCCGGACATGATTGCAGGTTAAGAAAGTACCTGAACATGCGGTAAAACGCATACAAAAACGTGTTTCCTTATAAGATTTAAAATTAAAAACATAAAATTATCTAGTGCTACGAAAAAACGAAGAAAATTAATCATGAAATACTCACAGAAACCCTTCCCTCTTCACCAGCCGCTTCAACACCCTAATATACCTCTGAGGTAGAAAGCAGTCTATATCTCAGAATAGGGGCATCCTTTGACTCACCTAAAGCTCAAAAGGGTTAATATTTCAATAAATTGAACGAAATTCTCCTTTTTATTCGAATAAAATCCGCAAATGATACACAAAATAACAGCCGCCACCGCCGCAACCGCACAGGGGAGGTTAGGGGGCTTGTTGTATACTCAGGGGTTGTGAAGCAGCAGCCTCTGTTAGATGACGCTGCTTCTGGGTTATGTTTTCGCTTTGTTTTATCGCTGTTTATGATGTCTTATTTGAATAATAAGTATAAATTAACCTAAATTAAACATATATTTTGTGTATTCTCTAATCCTGCAGCGGCCAATACCTTAACTTCATCACACACATTACTCCACTCTATAGAGCATGCGTAGTGCTGTTGTTGTTGTAGTTGTTGTTGTCTAGAATATGTTGGTTTTGTTTCTGTCTACGTTTTATTTACAATACAAAAAATAAATATAATCTTTTCTACGTAATTTTATGCAAACTCATCCCCTCATGATAGCAGACATTTACGGCTGCTGCTCGGGGGTGGTGTTTGCTGCTGCTGCAGCAACAGCAGCAGCAGCAGCAGCTGTCTCATTAAAGGAGCAGAAGGGCTTAGAGTTTGTTTTCTTTTTGTTTATTTCTTGTGTAATTCGTTTGTCTTTACTTTTA
Source organism: Eimeria acervulina (assembly GCF_000499425.1). Lineage (NCBI taxonomy): Eukaryota > Apicomplexa > Conoidasida > Eucoccidiorida > Eimeriidae > Eimeria > Eimeria acervulina. Next base: position 18,485 of record NW_013549685.1, read on the forward strand.
AAGAATACCACTTCTTTATTATCACTCTTTAATTCTCTTATTCTTTTTCTCTTATACTAAATCAACTCCTCGCATTATTGAGCTTCTCTCTGCTACTTGTTTTTATTTACCCCTGTGTCTGCACCTCAGACAACAAGAAATGCTGCGGTGTTAACAAAAAAATAAATAAACAAATACACAAATATATAAATGCATAAATAAAGAAAGAAATCTTTATTCAGATTTCTCTCTTCAGTCTCTGTCTTCTCTTTAATGTGCATTTTCTTAACAATTTAAAATTAAAATACTTCATTTTCCCGCCTTTCTTCTGTAGACAGATTCTAAAACTCTGCTAGCTATAATAAAACCCCAAACCCTAAACCCTAAACCCTAAACCCCCAAAGTTAAACAGAATAAAAGAGAAGGAAATACACTTCAGTGCTGCAAGACAAACAAAGACAGCAAAGGAGAGTTAGGTATGAAGAGAGAGTAATCTTGCATATAAATATAATATAAATATATATAAATATATATTTAATTATATTCATGTATATATACGTATATATGTTGCATGCAGTTAGATATATTTGTCTACTTCGCCTAGAAAAACAGTTTAATAACTGCGTACTGTTTTTTTTTGTTTTGCTTCCTCACTCTATTTTGAATATATTTAATTGTTTTTATTTTAAATAAAATAATTAAACTTAATTGTTTTTATTTTTAGTAAATTAATTTAATCTTTTCTTTTTTATCACAAGGGTTTCATATCTATAGTGTGCGCTGAGGCACCCTAAACCCTAAACCCTGGCCCTAAACACTAAACCCTAAACCCTAACCCTAACGCTAAACCCTAAACCCTAAAGCTAAACCCTAAACCCCTAAATGCAGCCCTATAACACATGGATATTCGATTAAAACGAGTATTTTTATTTTAAATGAAGATAAAGAAAAAATCTGCATGCATAGAGTAGCTGTGAAAGAAAGAAGTAAAGAAGCAAGATAAAACGCAGCAGAGAGATTTGTCTTCGTATATTTAGTTGTTTTAACTGTTTTAAATTATTTGTTTCTAATAGGATTTTATTAACTCTTTTAACAGCCTCTTCAATAAATAAATTAAAAATAACAGCAAAAGAACTTGTGCATAGTCAAATAAAAGGAAAACAGAAGGATATAAAATAAAAGAATAAATAAATAATGCTTACAAAACAAACAAATGAAACAAAAGAGAAAACAAATAAACCATACAAACAAACAAGTACAACAAAAACATAAAAAGATATTTTCTATATTTAAGTGCGTCTTAATATTTGTTTTTGTTTCATTTGTTTGTTTGTTATGCATTACTCATCTACTCTTTTATTATATATCTTTCTGTTTTTCTTTTATTTGATTTCATTTGCTATTAAATTATAATTATTTTTTATTTTATATTATTTTCAGTGGTGTATTATGAGTCCTCTTATTTTATTATTTTATTATTATCATTATACTATTATATTAATATTATTTTTATATTATAACAATTATCTTATTATTATTATTGTTGTTATTGTTATACTGATTTATATTATTTAATTTATTTTGCATTTTTTTGTTTAAATTATTCCCAAAGAAAACATCGAAAAGTAATCGGCTTAAAAATAAAAATAAAAAAGAGATGAAAAGTTCATAGAAATATAATATATATATGTAATTATATATAGAATATATATATATATACATATATATATTATATATTATATATATTTAATAATAATATATGATTATCTATATAAAACAGCAGAAATAAAGAAGAAAGAAGAACGAAGACAGCAGCAAAAATAATAATTAATTAATTAAAATTTTGAAATTAATATATACAGAAAAAAAAATTAACATGAAGTGCATCAATAATTAGTATATATAATGCAGGGGTATTAATGATAATAATCTGTATTATATATTATATATTATATATTATATATTATATATTATATATTATA
>NW_013549684.1:0-1897 GCF_000499425.1 Eimeria acervulina
CGCAGGTGCCCTTGCTTCCGCGGGGCTCCCCAAAAAGCCCAGCGTTGCTCTCATCAGCGACTATGCTGATGCTGCACCTGCTGCTGCTCCCGCAGCAGCAGCAGCAGCAGGCGTTTCTAGAGGAAAGGCGGCCAGCCAACGCGATAGAGCAGCAGCAGCAGCAGCAGGAACAGGAGCAGGAGCAGCAGGAACGGAAGCAGCAACAGCAGCAACAGCAGGAGCCAAGGGGAGGGCGGATAGAGTGAAGGAGGCGCTTAAATCTGCATCGGCAGCAGCAGCAACAGGCGAGGGGGAAGACAGCGACGAGGAGTCAGAGTCTTCTTGGGAGGCAGCAGAAGGAGACGGCTCTTTGGGTGTATCTGCAGCTCCTCGCTGCAGGGCCCCTGTGGCTTGTACAGCAGCAGCAATAAAAGAAATGGAGGACCTTGAAGCAGCAACACGAGAACATGTTGCTGCCCTCTACTCGAAAGAAAGAGAGGGGCCCCCAGGGGGCCCCCAGGAGCCTGCTGCTGCACCACCGTCTCTTCCTTTAGTGCAGGCAGCACTAGAGAAGGACTCAAACCAGAGCAGCACCAGCAGCAGCAGCAGCAGCAACAGCAGCAACAGCAGTAGAGTACCTGTGCATGTCGCTGTGACTACAGAGGATTACTTTGGGCCGCCTTCTGCAGCAGCAGCAGCTGCTGCTGCTGCGGCTGCTGCTGCTGCTGCATATTCAAACCCGCATTATTTCTTCGGTTCTCCTTCATTTGACTCGCTGAGCAACAGCGAAGAAGACAGCTGGCCGCTGCCTTTTGCATTATTTGATGAGTCAGGGGGGGCCCCCTTGGGGGCCCCCTTGGGGGGCCCCTGGGGGCCCCTCTTGCAGCAGCGGGGGCGCATTGAGGACCCTGAGACCGGCGTTGTGCTGCAGATATCATGGGGCCCCCTGCTGCAGCTTGAGATAGAAGAAGCGCATTTAACTCTATCACAGGGGCCTCACTTCTCTGATGGTGTGCAGCCGCCTTTAGGTTTAAGGCCTGACTTGCTGCGTTTCTGCTGCAGCAAGACGAGCGCTATCCTTGCATGCACCAGCAGCAGCAGCAGCAACAGCAGCAGCAGCAGCAGCGGGGGAGGGTTAAGGAGGTTTTTCGGGGTGCGTGTGGGGGACTTAAGTATAGAAGACTTAGTTGAGGGCTCTTCGTTTGGTTTGCTGCTGCGCTATCATGAAGATGAAATCACAAGGCCGAGGCCCTCTACTTCTTGCATGCTTAAGCTGCTAGCAACGGAGTACTGGCTGCCTCCCCCTCCCCAGCAGCAGCAGCAGCAGCGCCAGCAGCAGCAGCAGCAGCAGCAGCAGCAGCTGGAGTACGACGTAGACCTCACTGTGCTGCCCTTTGCGGTGTCTCTCCACCAATGTACAGTGGATGCTGTAGGGGCCTTCTGGGAGCAGACTCTGTTAGCAGGTGCAGTAGAGCTGCAGCCTTCTCTGGTGCTGCTTGAGGAAGGGGTGCCTCCTGCTTCTGCTGCTGCTGCTACTGGCTGCAGCAGAAGGGCCCCCCAATCACCAAGGGGCCCCCTTGGGGGGGGCCCCCTCAGCGGAAACAGCGGGGCCTCTCCTTCTACCTTTTTCTCGCGTCATCATGATCGCCACTTATATCATCAATATCAACATGTACACAAGCAGCACTCCAAGCAGCAGCAGCAACAGCAGCAGCAGCAGCAGTTGCTGCTGCAGCGACAGCGGCAACAGCAGAGGCAATCTAGGAAGTGGAGAGGGGCCCCATCAAACTATGCATGCGAGCCTCCTGTCGCAGCAGCACTACCATTTGAATATGCTGGTGTAGGGAGGGGGCCGTTTAGGGCCCCTCAGCAGCGACAGGTCTGCAGCAGCTGCAGCAGCAGCGGTAGCTGCTGCTGC
>NW_013549684.1:1997-11308 GCF_000499425.1 Eimeria acervulina
CCCCTCAGCAGCGACAGGTCTGCAGCAGCTGCAGCAGCAGCGGTAGCTGCTGCTGCAGCGAGGCTCCTTCACGCCTTAGGGGGGCCCCTGCATTTGCGTTGCTCAGTACACCTAGGGGGGCCCCCTGCAGAGGAGGGGAGGCTCCTGGGGGGGCCCTTTGTGGGGGGGTTACCCCTGGGGGGCCCCCTACGGAGTTGTTTTTCAGGTCTTTTCGGGTGTCTGCTGTTTTAATTAAATTAAATTTTGCTGCGAGGCCCCCTAATCCAAATGGCATTAGCCGAGGAGAGATTAAAGAAGTCTTCAGTCTCTTTGCTTCATGCTGCAGGTATGTGCGGGAGTTTGTTGATATGTAGATGGAGACAGTTCAGGTTGTTTTGTTTATTTGTTTGTTTGTTTGTTTGTATGCTTGTTTGTTTGTTTGTTTGTTTGTTTGTTTGTTTATTTATTTGATTATCTGTTTACTCGTTTGTTTGTTTGTTTGCTTGCTTGTTTGTTTGTTTGTTTGTTTGTTTGTTTACCTGTCTATTTGTTTGTTTATTTGATGCCTTTTTGTGTTTGCTTTTGTTTGAATGTCTTCTGTCTCCTTTCTGTCTCCTTTTTTAACCGCATTTCACTTCACCCTATTTTGTCTGCTAGCTCCCCAGATAGACCCCCATTCTACTCAAGATTTAGGGTTTAGGGTTTAGGGTTTAGGGTTTAGGGTTTAGGGTTTGTTGTTTTCAGGTTTGAGGGCATTGAGATGGCGGTGCCGGCGCAAGTGCTCTGTGATGTTTCTTCGGTAGAGTGTCTCTTCAGCAGACTCGCTACACATTGGCTAGCCTGCCTCAGCAGGTACACCTCAGCAGCAGCAGCAGCAGCAGCAGCAGCAGTAGCAGTAGCAGAAGCAGCAGCAGCAGCAGCAGCAGCAGCAGTAGCAGTAGCAGAAGCAGCAGCAGCAGCAGCATTACTGCTGCCGTCAGTCGCATACTGCTGACGTTCTTATTGATGATATTACGGTTGTTCTGTTTGCTGTGTGTGTATGTGTGTTGCTGCTGTTTCTGCTTCTGCTGCCCTTGCTGCTGCTGCTTCCTTTTCTCCTCCTGTTCCTGCTGCTGTTGTTGCTGCTGCTGCTGCTGCTGCTGCAGGGCTGTAATGCTGCGGTGTATCAACAGCGTGCCTCCCCTCAGCTGTCTCCTTAAGGGGGGTAGAAAGCTGAGGGGTTTGCTGCAGCGTATATTTAAGAGACGGCGAGGATGGGCGAGGAGGCCCCGCGGGGGGGCCCCCGGGGGGCCCCCCGGCCAGCGTGCTGCTGCTGCAGTGCAGCAGCTGTTCTCTTCTCTTGATGCGCCAGGGCTCGCGCTGCTGCTGCTGCGGAATGCTGCTGCTGCTGCAGCAAATGCTGGATTTGAGGGCCTGTGGGTTGTGCTGTCTCTTTTGGGGGGGGGCAGTCAGCCGTGGGCCGCCCACTGCCACTGCTGCTGCTCTTGCTGCTGCTACTGCTGCTGCACTTGCTGCTGCTACTGCTGCTGCACCTGCTGCTGCTGCTGCTGCTGCACTTGCTGCTGCTACGGCTGGTGCACTTGCTGCTGCTGCTGCTGCTGCTGCTGGTTGTGGTGCTGCTGCTGCTGCTGCTGGTTGTGATGCTGCTGCTGCTGCTGCTGCTCTCGTGGCTGCTGCTGCTCTCACTGCTGCTGCTCCTGCTGCTGCTTTTCGTGCTGTTGTTTTCGGTGGCATGGCTGGCGCAAGGGGGCCGAGTGTGCGTAGCGTGCTGCCTGCTCTTGTGCTGCTGTTGTTGCTTCTGCTGCTTCTGCTGCTACGACTGCTGCTACGACTGCTGCCACTGCTGCTGCGGCTTGTGCTGTTGTTGTTGCTGCGGTTGCTTTCGCGTATCTTGAGTTGTGTGGGTTTGTGGATATGCGCACGATCTGCTGCTGCTGCTATTGTTGCTATTGCTGTTATTGCTGCTATTGCTGCTGCTGCTGCTGCTGCTGCTGCTGCTGCAGGTGTCTCTCTGAAAGGGCCTTACGTGGGGTGCACACTCTGCTGTATTTGCTGGACCGTGCCTATACACCTGGGAGCTGCCCCCCATATCCTTCTGCTACTTTCCGCTCACGCAACAGCAGGTGCAGCGACGTGCTGCTGCTGCTAGTAGTAGTACTATACCTAAGCTGTTGTTGCTTGTATTGATGCTGCTGCTGGCTGCTGCTGCTGCTGCCGCTCTCGTGGCTGCTGCTGCTCTCACTGCTGCTGCTCCTGCTGCTGCTTTTCGTGCTGTTGTTTTCGGTGGCATGGCTGGCGCAAGGGGGCCGAGTGTGCGTAGCGTGCTGCCTGCTCTTGTGCTGCTGTTGTTGCTTCTGCTGCTTCTGCTGCTACGACTGCTGCTACGACTGCTGCCACTGCTGCTGCGGCTTGTGCTGTTGTTGTTGCTGCGGTTGCTTTCGCGTATCTTGAGTTGTGTGGGTTTGTGGATATGCGCACGATCTGCTGCTGCTGCTATTGTTGCTATTGCTGTTATTGCTGCTATTGCTGCTGCTGCTGCTGCTGCTGCTGCTGCTGCAGGTGTCTCTCTGAAAGGGCCTTACGTGGGGTGCACACTCTGCTGTATTTGCTGGACCGTGCCTATACACCTGGGAGCTGCCCCCCATATCCTTCTGCTACTTTCCGCGCACGCAGCAGCAGGTGCAGCGACGTGCTGCTGCTGCTGCAGCAGCAGCAGCCAAGCAGCAGCAGCAGCAGCAGCAGACGCCGGCCCAACACTAGCACTCAGGGCAGCAGACGGCTGCTGCAGAGAACACCGACTTCGCATGCATCTTGTGAGCAGCATTCAAGGATGAGAGGCCTCTTGATGCTAAGGGAGCCTAGATTGCTGCTGCTGCTGTTGCTGCTGCTGCTGCTGCTGCTGCTAGTAGTAGTACTATACCTAAGCTGTTGTTGCTTGTATTGATGCTGCTGCTGTTATTGCTGCATCTGGTGCTGCTGTTGCTGCTGCGTTTCTTGCTTCTGCCGTTCTACTGTTGCTGCTGCTGCATTGTTGCTGCTGCTTCTGCTGCTGCTGCTGCTGCTGTTGCTGTTACATTGCTGGTGTTTGCTGTGCTGCTGCATGCACCCAGACGAGGCTTCTTCAGCAGACGGGGGTTGCAGTTGGGGTGGCGGCCGCGAGAACGAAGGCAGCAACGAATGGGCTGTCGTGCACCTGGGCGCAGAAGGATTCTATGAGGTATGCACTTCGCTGCTGCTGCTGCTGCTGCTGCTGCTGCTGCTGTTGCTGCCGCAGCTGCTGGTGCTGCTGCTGGTGCTGCTGCTGATGTTGGTGTTCTGCTGCAGCTGGTGTTGCTGCTGCTGTTATAGGTATATCTGTTATTGGCGTTCATAATATAGAGCTGTCTTACCTGCTTCTGGTGCAGGCTTTGTGTTATTGCTGCTGCTGCTGCTGATGTTGCTGCTGCTGCTTGTGTTTGTATTATTGCTGCTGCAGCCTGAAGGCGTAGCGGCAGGCTTAGGAGATGCATGCCGCTGTGTGTCTCGAGGGTTTGTCTCTGCTCGCGATGTTTGTTTGCGTCTGTACACCGCAAACTCTGGCGGTATCGAAGTGCTGCAAATAGCGAGCCGTTTGTTTCCTTCAATTATACTGAGGCCCCTCTTGGGTCTCTCAGAGGGATGCACAAGGGCTGTTCAGGTGACGCAAACATGCAATGAGGGTTTAGGGTTTAGGGTTTAGGGTTTACGGGAGAGGGGGGTAGGGGTTCGCTGTTCAGAGGATAGTAGGCCTGTTTGCTTCCAGGGTTAGGGTTTAGGGTTTAGGCTGGCTTTAAGGTTTTGCTAGTGGGTGTTGGAGTTCAGGGGCTGCGGGGTTGGGCTTATTAGGGCTTAGGGTTTAGGGTTTAGGGTTTAGGGTTTAGGGTTTGTTCTTAGGGGGCCCGCAACCAACTGCGCCCGGCGGCGCGAGCGGAGTGGTTGGCTGGGGCGCGGCGCCCGCGGGTGGACATTGGGCAGATATGTTCTGATGAAGATGATGATATGCTTATTGCTTAAATTCATAGCTAGCTAGCTAGCTAGCTAGCTGCCTAGCTAACTGGCGGGCAAGGTAGCTGCCTGGCTTACTAGCTAGGTAGCGAGCTAGCTAGATAACTGGCGGGCTAGCTGGAGGGCTGGTTGAAGAAGGCTAGCTGGCTAGCCAGCTAGCTGACTAGCCGGCTTGCCAACCAACCAGCCAGCTACCTAGTTAGCTAGCTCGATAGATAGTTAGCTAGCTAGCAAGCTAAGGGGCATTCGCAGCTAGCCAAGGGGCGTCTGTCTTCGCTTGCTAGGCGTTTAAGAGGGAGATGCCCGGCTCGATGACTGCGCAACCCAGCCAGCAATATGCACCTCAGCTAGCTGGCTAGCTAGCCATCTAACTAGCTAGCTACCTAGAAGTACACTGCACCATCTAGCCAGCTGGACAGCTAGCTATAGGTGCACTGCACCGGTCAGCTAGCTAGCCAGCTGTGGATATAGCTAGCTAGCGGATGTAACAGGAGCTAACTAGCTACGCAGAAAGAACCGCAGCGGTTTGGCTAACTAGCTGCTGGCTTACTGGAGGCCCCCGCCCCAGCTGAGCAGCTCTGTATAAGCCTTCCCGCCCCCATCTAGCTAGCTAGCTGTATGGTTAGCTAGCTGGCGGTCTGGCTAGCTAGCTAGCCGAGCCTAGCTAGCTAGCGCTGTGAACGAACTACTAAGGGCCCCCGATCAACTCCGGGGGCCCCCCTCTCTAATTGCCTACGCCCCTCCCTATGACTGAATATTGGGGTATAAGGGGGGCCCCCTGGGGCCCCTGTGGTTCGTTGGTGTTGCTGTTGCTGCTAGCGGGGTGTCTTCAGCTGGTGCTCCTGCTGCTCCGGCTGTGTTGCTGCAGCAGCACCTGTAGCCAACTTCTTTGTTTGGGCTCCGCGGCACTCTAAAGATTTATTTATCTGCATGCAGCTATCAGTCACCTGTTGCAGCAGCTGCAGCAGCTGCTGCTGCAGCTGCTGCAACTTCTGCGGCTGATGCTGTTGTTTTGTTTCACTGCTGCAGCATCTGCTGCTAACGGGTGTCGTAAGGCTTCTAGTAATGGGGTGTACATACACCAGGCAGCAAAACAACAATAAACACCTCAAACCCTAAACCCTAAACCCTAAACCCTAGACGCCTCAAATCAAGTGCGACGAGTTAAGAGCGCTCACACGCCAAAATGGATGCCCCTGTGGGGCCCTCGTGCAGCAGCCTCACTGCCTGCTGCTGCTGCTGCTGCTGCTGCAACTGCTGCTGCTGCTTGTGTTTGCTGCTGCCGCTGCTTGTGTCTGCTGCTGCTGCTGCATACAAGCATGCATCATGTCTCCCTCCTGCTAACAGACATACAGCCCCACACAGCAATTAAAACCCAGAGGGGCCCCCTCCTGCACCGGGGGCCCCCTTTGGGGGCCCCCCTCCAAAGAGGCTAAACCCCGCAGTGGGCTTGGCTTCCGCTGCTGCTCCTGCCTGTCTGCTGCTGCTGTTGCTGCTGCTGCTGCTGTCTTGCTGCTGGCCCCCTAAGAAGCCAAAGATAGGGGGGGCCCCCCCCCCTTGCCCTTGGCTGGCGCCGAGCAGGGGGCCTCCAAATGGGGTTTGGGGGGCCCCTGCTGTACCCTCATCTCTGGGGCGAAACAAACTCTTTGCTGGTGGTTCTTCTCCTTCGCTTCTTCCTCTTCGAAGCCGAACCTGCTGCTGCTGCTGCTGCTGCTGCTGCTGCCCTCCTGCTGTGTCTTGTTCTGTTGCTGGCTTTAAATTAACACCCGAAGCAGCAGCTCCAGATGGGGCCCCTAAGGGCAGCAAACGCCCAAAGAGACTGGGGGCCCCCTTTGCTGCTGCTGTGCTGCTGCTGTTGCTGCTGCTGCCGCCAAATAAGGGAGGCTTCTCAGCTGCTGTTGTCGTATTGCTGCTGCTCCCAAAAACAAAGGGCTTGTTAGGGGCCCCTGCTGCTGCTGCTCCCGTTGCTGCTGCTGGTTCTGCTGCTGCTGCTGGTTCTGCTGCTGCTGCACCGCTACCACTGTTGCTGCTGCGACCAAAGACAAAAAGCGGTTTTGGTGCTGCGCTTGACGCCCCCCCGAAGAGACTAGGCTTGCTGCTGCCTGCTGCTGTGTCGCTGCTGCTGCTGTTGCTACTATTGCCGCTGCTCCCAAACAACGAAGGCTTGCTCCCTGCTGCTGCTGCTGGTGCTGCTGCTGCTGAGCCAAAGAGACTCCCCCCTGGTGCTGCTGAGCCGCTGCCTAGAGAGCCGAAGAGGCCCGTGCTGCTGCTACCGCCAAACAGACTGCCTGTGCCGCTGCTGTTGCTGCTGCTGTTGCTGCTGCTGCTGCTACCCCCAAACAGGGAGCCTGGTGCAGCAGCAGCACCCCCGCTACTCAACGGCTGTCCGAAGAGAGAGGTGGGCTGGGCGTTGCTGCTGTCGCTGCTGCTGTTGTTTTTGTTGCTGCTGCTGGTGTTGCTGCTGCCAGCGCCAAAAGTAAACAGCGAGGTAGTTCCCTTGTTGCTGCTGCTGCTGCTGTTGCTGCTGCTGCTGTTGTTGCTGCTGCCAAAAGTAAAGAGGGGCGGCGGCTTCCCACTGCTGCTGCTGCTGCTGCTGCTGCTGTTGCTGCTGCTGCTGCTGCTGCCACCAAAAGCGAACAAAGAAGATGCTGTGGGAGCTGCTTTGGGTATAGGGAGGTTGCCGAAGAGGCTGCCGCCAGTAGAGGCTTGCTGCTGCGGTTTTGCTGCTGGTGCTGCTGCTGCTGGTGCTGCAGCTTCTGCTGGCGTTGCTGATGCTGCAGCGTCTTCCGCAGCAGCACCACCACCACCATCAGCAGCAGCATCAGCAGCAGAGTCGTCTGCATCATCAGCAAAACCATCCGGCTCTATATGCACTTCACAGGGCTTCCCAACATTTGCTAGCCACCAAGGCACTGCAGCAGGTTTGCTGCTGCTGCTGCTGCTGTTGCTGCTGTCAGTGCTATCTTTGCTGTCGCTGCTGCTTGCGGGCTTGGCTGCTGCTGTTTCTCCGGCCGCCGCAGCAGGAGCGGCAGTGCCAGCAGCAGGAGCAGCAGCATTCTTCTGTTTGTCTTTGTCTGTCTCCTCAGATGCTGCAGCAGGCTTTTCTTGTTTATCAGCAGCAGCAGCAGCAGCAGCAGCAGGCGCCCCTGCAGCAGACGGGGCGCTGAATAGGCTGCGGAAAGGTGCTTCAGTCGCGCCATCTTTGCTGCTGCTGCTGCTGGTCTCTGCTGCTGCCTTGGGGGCCCCTCCTTCAGTGACTCCCGAAACCTTCTTCTGTGCTGCTGCAGCATCAGCTGCGGCTCCCCAGGGGTTTGCTGCTGGTGCTGCTGCTGCTGCTGCTGCTGCTGGTTTGGTGGCAGTTGCTGCTGCTCCGAAGAGGGCTGGCCACTTTGCTGCAGCAGCAGCTTCAGCAGAAGCTTCGGCAGCAGCAGGCGCAGCAGCAGCAGAATCAGTTGCTGCAGTTAGCTGCAGTTTCTTCTTGCCACCAAACAAAGGTGCTGCAGCTGCTGCTGGTGCTGCAGCAGCAGCAGAAGTATCTTCCGCTGCTGGTTTTGCTGCTGCTGCTGTGCTACTCTCTGCACCGAAACTAAACAAGCGTGGGGCCTGCTGCTGCTGCTGCTGCTGTTGTTGTTGTTTGTCTGCCTGTTGCTGCTGCTGCTGCTGCAAACCGAAAGAGAAACCCACAGCCCCAAAGAGGCTCCCAGATGCCTTTGGTGCTGCTGAAGAGACTGCAGCAGGTGCTGCTGCTTCTGCAGGTGCTGCTGCTGCAGGTGCTGCAGCAGCGGTAGTTTTTTCTGCTGTCTGTTTTGTATCAGAAGCGCTGCCTTCTATTGCTGCTGCTGCTGCTTCTGCTGCTGGCGTTTCCGCAGCAGTAGCAGAGCGGCCGGAGCCTGCTGCTGCTTCTGCTGCTGGTGCTGCTGGTGCTGCTGCTGGTGCTGCTGCTGAGCCGAACCCCCCAAATCCAAACAAACTTTGGGTGGGTTTGTCGCTGCTGCTGCTGCTGATGCTGACGCCTGCTGCTGCCCCTGTTGCTTTTGCAGCTGCTGCTGCTTCTTCATTTGCTGCCCCTTCAGATGCTGCCGCTTCCTTTCCTGCTGCTGCTGCTGCTGCTGTGTCCTTGGCAGCAGCAGCAAACAAGCTGCCTGCTGCTTCCCCAGCGACAACTCGTCGAGCTGCATGCAACGAAGGAGAGCCCCTGGTAGGTGCAGCTGTCTTCTGTGGGCTTGCTGCTGCTGCTGCTTCTTCTTCCGCTGCAGCAGCAGCAGCAGCAGCTGCTGCTGCTGCTGCTGGCTTCAGCGCCGCAGCTGCCTCAGCTAGCACTGTCTTTGCTGCTGCTTCCGGGGAGTCGTCTGCTGCTCCTGTAGCGTCATCAGCTTGCATTTGCTGCTGCAGCGTTTGCAGGAGCTTCTGGCGTCTCTGCTGCTCCTGCATCTGCTGCTGCTGCTGCTGCTGCAGTGCTGCCTCTGCTTCCGATTGAAATAACTCTAAAAGCCGCGACCGCCACCTCATCGAGTGGCATCGGATATATAGCTGCTGCAGCTCCGCTACAGAGACGTCTTCCTGCTGTTGCTGCTGCTGCTGCAGCAGCTGCCGTTGCAGTAGCTGCTGCTGCTGCTCTACTATAGCCTGCTGCTGCTGCAGTGCTGCGTCTGCTACCTCGGAAGGAGCCGAGAACATGAACGGGGGGCCCCTCCGCGTTTGCTGCTGCTGCAATAGCTGCTGTTGCTGCAGTAGCTGCTGCTGTTGCTGCAGCAGCTGCTGCTGCTGCCCAAGGTGTGCCAGGGCAGCGAGCTGCGGCTGCATCTGCTGCCGGGGCCCCAGGGGGCCCCCATTCTCCCCTAAGGCGGATGTGAATGATGCTGCTCCTGCTGTTGCTGCAGAGGCAGGTCGGTAGGCTCCGCTGCGGTGCTGCTGCTGGCGCTGCCTCCGCTGCTGCTGCTGCTGCTGCTGCTGCTGAGAGCAGCAGATATATGGGAGGGAAGATGTCGACAAGTCAGCTGCTGGTGCTGCTGCTGCGGCTGAAGGCTCCTGTCCCCAGCTTCCTTGGGGCCCCTGTTGATAGTGGATCTGCTGCTCTAAAGGCAGCTGCAGAAACTGCTGCTGCTGTTGCTGCTGCTGATGCTGCTGCTGCTTCTGGCAGCTATTTCGGTAGGGTGATCCTGAGGCCTCGCTGCGTGTCTCACTGAAGAAGGAGCTGCATTCGCTCACTAACCTACTGTGCTGCTGCTGCTGCTGCAGTTGCTGCTGCTGCTGCTGCTGCTGCTGCTGCTGCGCTGCGGGGGCCTTAGGGGCCCCTCCCAGGGCCCTAT
>NW_013549684.1:11408-18489 GCF_000499425.1 Eimeria acervulina
TTGCTGCTGCTGCAGTTGCTGCTGCTGCTGCTGCTGCTGCTGCGCTGCGGGGGCCTTAGGGGCCCCTCCCAGGGCCCTATGGAAGAAAGAAGAAACCCGTGAGGTGAAGCGACTAAAGAGAGAGGGGGCCCCCTCCCCTTCAGGGGGCCCCTGGGGGCCCCCATAAGGATGGCTTCTATGGGTGTGGCGCTTCTGGGGAGGCCGTCGCTCTACGTAGGTCGACATAGCTGCTGCTGCTGCTGCTGCTGCTGCTGCTGCTGTTGCTGCTGTTGTTGCTGCTTTTGCTGCTGCTGCTGCTGTCCTCGGGCCCTGAAACAGAAATCTCTACTTAAAGTAAAAAACCAAAATGACGCAGAAAAGGAGGGGAGGGTGTAGCGGCTGCGGCCTCACTAACCTACTGTGCTGCTGCTGCTGCTGCAGTTGCTGCTGCTGCTGCTGCTGCTGCTGCTGCTGCGCTGCGGGGGCCTTAGGGGCCCCTCCCAGGGCCCTATGGAAGAAAGAAGAAACCCGTGAGGTGAAGCGACTAAAGAGAGAGGGGGCCCCCTCCCCTTCAGGGGGCCCCTGGGGGCCCCCATAAGGATGGCTTCTATGGGTGTGGCGCTTCTGGGGAGGCCGTCGCTCTACGTAGGTCGACATAGCTGCTGCTGCTGCTGCTGCTGCTGCTGCTGCTGTTGCTGCTGTTGTTGCTGCTTTTGCTGCTGCTGCTGCTGTCCTCGGGCCCTGAAACAGAAATCTCTACTTAAAGTAAAAAACCAAAATGACGCAGAAAAGGAGGGGAGGGTGTAGCGGCTGCGGCCGCTGCTGCTGCTGCTGCTGCTGCTGCTGTCTGCTGCACGTTGTAGACAGCAGGAGCTGTGGGGTATGAGCCGCAGCAAAGTATGAAGGAAACGACGACTAAAGAACACCAAATAATCAAGACAGTCGCTACAGCTGCTTCTATTGCTTCTGCTGCTGTTGCGCTGCCGCCAGCAGCAACAGCGGCTGCAGCAGCAGCTGCTGCTGCAGCAATTCGCTGCAGCCGTTGCTGCGCCTGCAGCCCCATGCATGCAGCATGCAGCAACAGTTTGTCTAAGACAATAAAAACAAAGATTTGTCTTACTTACAGTAAAATATACTTTCTGTACACATCAGCCGATGCTTACGGCTAGGGTTTAGGGTTTAGGGTTTAGGGTTTAGGGTTAATAACTAAGCCCCTGCGGCTGCGCAGCCGCAGTCTCTCAGAAAGCAATTACGCTCACAGCAGCAGCAGCAGAAGCAGAAGCAGGAACAGGAGCAGCAGCAACAGCGGCAGCAGCAGCGGCAACAACAACGGCAGGAGCAGCAAGGGCAGCAACAACAGCAGCAGCTGCAAGTGCAGCAGCAGCAGCACGGCGAGCAGCATCAGCAGCAGCCGATGAGTTTCCCCTTGGTGGATCTGCAGCAGCAGCAGCAGCAGCAGCAGAAAGAAGAAAACAAAGTGCAGCAGCACTTGATTCACGAGGACTGCAGCCGACCGCGGAGCAGCATCGTTTGCAGCTGCTGCAGCAGCACCAGCAGCACCAGCAGCAGCAGCAGCAGCAGCAGCATTCTGGTGTGGCGGCAACATGCGCGAGAGAAAGTATATAAAGATTTATGTTTAAAGGGCTTCCTATTAAAGGAAGGCACTACCTTTGGGGCTGACTACTTGGCTTATGCTGCAGACCCTAAGGAAGCGCATGCATCTTTCTTAGTGTCTGTACACCCCATGCACAGCAGCAGCAGCTGCTGCTGCTGTTGTGACTGCAGCAAGAGTGTCTGTACACCCCATGCACAGCAGCAGCAGCTGCTGCTGCTGTTGTGACTGCAGCAAGGCCTCTTACTGCTGCAGCAGCAACGCAGCAAACAACGCACAGTGCTGCTGCTGCACCATTAAGAAGAGACGCCTCTCCTGCTGCTGCAACACTCATCCTTGCAGCCTGACGAACAGCAGCAGCAGCAACAACAACAACAACAACAGCAGCAGCAGAAGCAGCAGCAGCAGTTGCTGCTGCTGCAGCAAAACGTTTGATCCTGCTTTTTCTCTCGTTGCGCTGCAGCGGCTAGCTAGCAGCAGCAACAAAGCTGCGATAGTGGCGTTAGTTGGCTGCTGCATGCAGCCTCCGGTGTACATACAGCTGGACCGTATTAAGGCTTCTTGCAGCTAGCACTGCGGCTGCTGCTGTTACTGCTGCTGTTGCTGCAATTATTGCTGCTGCTGCTATTGCTGATGCACCTGTTGCTGCTGCAGCTGTTGCTACTGCTGGAGTTGTCGCTGCTGATACAGCTACAGGTCTTGCTGCTGCTGTTGCTGCTGCTGTTATTGCTGTTGTTGTTGCTTAGTGCGCTCATCAGCAGCAGAATGCCCCAAGCGTTGTAGAGCGAGAGGGAGTCTCGGCTGATTCCAGGGTTTAGGGCTTAGGGCTTAGGGTTTAGGGTTTAGGGTTTAGGGTTTTGAAGGTCTTGGGGTGTCTACGCTTAGGGGTGAGGGTTTGCGCCTAAGCAACAGGGGTTTCGGCGCTGTTCATGGTTTGTTGTTTCTCTCTCTCTCTCTCTATATATATATGTATATATATATGTTTATATATATATATATATATATAATATATGTATGCATGCATATGTGCTTTATTTCTCTTTATATATATTAATACATTTATATCGGTCTCCCTGTCTTTGTCGTTTTTATTTTTCTCTGTCTGTCTGTCTCTGTTGTTGTCTCTGTCTCTCTACCTCACTCTGTTTTCTCCTGTCTCCTTTATTTTATATTTATTTATTTTATTTTTATATTTATTTTATTTATTTTTATTTATATTTATTTTCTTCTTTGTCTATGTTTATCTGAGGGCGTCGCCCTTCGCGTTTCTTTTGCTGCTGTCTCCTCCTTACTGGCCGATTCAGCACAGGCAGCTAGCTGTAGGTAGTTGCTGCAGCGAGCTGTGGGTAGCTGCTGCAGCTAGCTGTAGGTAGTTGTTGCAGCTAGCTACGGCTAGCTGCTGCAGCACTTCGTTGTGGGTTGTTGGCGCTACTCTGAGGCAGCAAAAGACTAAGTGGAGAGGCAGCTGCAACACTAGGAAAGGGGAAGCAGCAGCAGCAGCAGCAACATAAGAGTGACGAAGATAGAAACATAGAGAAACCAATAAAGAGGAGTACAACTTAGAGATGAAAGGGCTCTCAGGTGTTATTACTGAGGGGCAAAGTACACACGTACGAAAGCAGCACGTATAACAACAGCAGCAAATTGTTATAGGATAGCGCATGCAGCGCTGAGGTGTCTATACACCTC
This sequence comes from Eimeria acervulina, assembly GCF_000499425.1. NCBI lineage: Eukaryota > Apicomplexa > Conoidasida > Eucoccidiorida > Eimeriidae > Eimeria > Eimeria acervulina. The sequence continues at coordinate 14,689 of NW_013549684.1, forward strand.
ATATGCCCTGTCTTCTGCTGCTAAGGAGGCAGCAGCTCTATTTGCCTTCAATGGTTGCTGCGGTTGTGTACAGACACCATGTGCTCGCTGTAGCCGGCAGAAAAAGTGGAAGGTCGCTCTGAAATCAATGCATGCAACTAATATTCTGTTTATTAAAAATATATTTTTATATTTAAAAATTAAAAGAAAAGAAAAGAAAACAAAGAAGCTCAGCCCTGGCTGCTAGTCGCTGGCGGGGCCCCGCATGCGCAGAGTTGAAGAGAATTGTCGCTGATATCTTTGTGTTGCTTATCTTTTTTCCTCTTTTTACATATTAAAAGGATATATTTTATTTATTTATTTTATTTTTTCTTGAATGCCGGGGCATTTCCATCTCAATACCGCAGCAGAAGTCTGACGAAGAAGAACGATGAGTTCAGGGGGCGCGCAGAACAGGTAAAGTAGACTCTAATGGCTATTAGAAAGCCTCTCTCTAGTCCAGATGTTTATATTAAATTAGTCGTTGTTAAATAATAATTAAATTTATATTTTTTGCTCTCTCTTTTCCTCGAGGTGGCGGTGCTGCCTTACCGCCGACACCTGAGCTGCCTATACACCTGAGCTGCCTATACACCTGAGCTGCATATACACATATTCTGCGTATACAGCTGAGCTTTGCATACAGCTGAATTGCTTGAGTTGTGCGTCTCCCCTCCACGTAAGTAAGCAGGGTGTACGTGCACGGTGAGCTGCGTATACACCTGAGCTGCCTATACACCTGCGATTTGAATATGTTTTTGTCTTTCTGTGTAGCTTGCTGAAGCTGTTGGATTTGAGTCAGTGTGAGTGTCGAAACGAAGCCGCTGCAAATTCCCTACTTGGCCTCTTGCAAAACCAAGAAAAGAAAACAGAAAGCGCAGCGGTGCTGGAGTCTGGCAATGAAGATCCGCAGCTATTCATTTCAGTCAGCAAACACCTGTACCCCCTGCGAAGAGTTTTTTAGGGTTTAGGGTTTAGGGTTTAGGATTTGCAGGGCTGGTGCATCCTTGGAAGGGTTCGTCCTGTAACCTCCTTTTTTTGCTCGCTAACGCCCGTGCTGGGTGGCGGTTTAGGGTTTAGGGTTTAGGGTTTAGGGTTTGGTTGCAGGTGGGCTTCTCGGTGCCAGTGCGGCTGACGGGGCTGCGGCTACAAACCCCCAAAGGAGCTGTTGCTGCTGGGGAGGCCCCCAGGCGTCTTCGTCTCTTCTTTAACCACCCCACCAAGTCCTTCGCTGACGCAGGCAAGCCCTAAACCCTAAACCCTAAACCCTCGGGCGCAAACCCTAAGCCCTCACATTCTGGGATTGATTGCAAACCATTAATTGCCAAACCCAACTGCAGCGGCTTAAAGGAGGTTGCCGAAGGAGACAGGAGAATAACAGATTCAACAGCTTAGGGTTTAGGGTTTGGAATCTAGGGTTTAGGGTTTAGGGTTTAGGGTTAGGGTTTGTGCGCTGCAGAGACCGACCCTGCAACAGATGAATTTGTAGGCCACATGGCTGCTGAGCGGCGCAGGCGCAGTTTGCGAGACAGACAGAAGGTTTCGGGTTGAGGGTTGAGGGTTTAGGGTTTAGGGTTTGTGGTTTAGGGTTTGTGGTTTAGGAGCTACCGGAAGATGAGTCGCTGGAGGCTGGGCTGACGCTGCCTCTGAAGTCTGTGCGGTACAAGGGGGTTGCCTCTCTGCAAGTGTTTGTTGGTGCGCCATTGAGGTGTACATACACCTCAGCAGCTTGAGGGTTTGCTGCTTGAGGGTTTGCTGGCTGCTGGGAAGGGAACTCCACTGCTGCTGCTCCTACTGCTGCTGCTGCTGCTGCTGCTGCTGTTGCTGCTGTGTGCATGCAGCGGACAATGGGGGGGCCCCCGTAACAAAGATATCGCAGCTCGAAGTCTACGGCACGCCGGTAGACAGTCTCCAGGTGATTCGCCGTCTAGGGTTTAGGGTTTAGGGTTTAGGGTTTATGCATAATGGCGGACAGGGCGTAGTGGGGTTTAAGGTTTAGCGAGGGTTTGCATTCGACTTCAGAGCGGCGCAGTTCACCTGCATGTTAGAGTCTACGGTTTAGGGTTAGGGTTTAGGGTTTAGGGTTTAGGGTTTAGGGTTTAGGGTTTGGATGCAGATGAAGGACTGGAAGCCTTTGAAGCCTGAAGAGAGTTTGGCTCAGAACGACACCTAAGCCCTTTTTCTTTTTTCTTTCTTTTTCTCCCGGCATCAACATAAAACTAAAACAACAAACAAATAATTAAAAAGGTAATTAAAGCCTCTCCACATGCACGCGCTTTTGGGGCTGGCGCTGTTTGTCTGCAGTGCTTGATGCATGCATGCATGCATACAACACTGCAGACAAACAGCCCCAGCCCCAAAAGCAAACCCTTACTCTCCTTGGAGTTCAGGGGTATTTCTTGCGGTGTATGTACACCGCAGAAACAGCAGGGAGGCAGCATAAACGCCTCCTTTGCTGCAGCTGCTGCAGGGGGCCCGTAGGGGCCCCCTCAGGCGGCATTTAGAGGGTTCGACTTGTGGCTTTAGCTGCTGCTGCTGCTGCTGTAGGCAGGGGCAATGGGAAATGCTTGGCCTGCAGCAGCAGCTGCTGGTGCAGCTACCGCTGCTGCTACTGCTGCAGTTACTGCTGCAGCAGCAGCAGCAGCACACAGTTGCACCAGCAGCAGCAGCAAACAGTTGCAGCAGCAGCAAACAGTTGCAGCAGCAGCAGCAGCAGCAGCAGCAGACAGTTGCAACTCACTGAGTCTGCGAAACTCTTTGTCGCGGGGCCCCCCAAAGGGCCCCTTCTTAACAACGAGGCCATGGGGTCCCCTCTAAGGCCCCGTGGGGGCCCATAGAGGCCCCTGGGGGCCCGCAGGGTACTGAGGGCCCTCAGAAGGCTCGGCTTTTGCTTATGAGGGAACGAAGCACGCTTTTTCGGGTTTTGTTGAAGGCCCTGAGAGTGTCAGTGGTGGTTAGCTGCAGCGAGAGAAGGCGTGGTATGGCGACAGCAGGTTGATGAGGTGTACGTACACCTCGAAAGCTGCCTCTGTGAGGTGTACGTACGTACACCCCAGGGGCAGTGCGTAGGGCAGCAATTGAGCTTGTACAGCATTATTTGAGTTTGTTAGTTATATTTTGCTCTCTAGTTACTCAGCAACAAACCCCCAAAAAATCATAAGAGTCTTCCGATACAACAAAGCAAGAAGGAGGCAGTTTATTGCTGGTGTTCTCTGTACACCTAATAATTTATATTCTTAAGAGGCATGCAGTGTTTGTCTTCATATCGGATGAGGCTGAGGTGTACGTACACCGCAGAGTTGAGGTGTTACGATTATTCATTGAACAGAAGCCTGTCTCCTTCCCCTCCCCGTGTGGTGTCTGTTTGTGTGTTTGTTTCTTTGTTTGGCTGTCTCTTTAAAAATATATATTTTCGCTGTTTTTCTTTCTATCTAGCTCTCTTGTCTCTTTTGCTGTGTGGCTTCCGTTGTAGTGTTTTCATCAGACAGTAAAATAAAACAATAAATTAAAAATTAAATAATAATGTTTGCATCGAAGCTCTCTGCTCTGTTTGCTGCTGAGGTGTATGTACACCTGGTGCGCTCACTCGAGCGGGGCCTTCTTTCTGTTTTCACGTACGGCTCTTCCTAGGTTTATACCTTAAATAATAATAACTGAAATAATTAATTATTTAGATTAAAATTTATTTAAATTTTATAATTAATATTCAATTTGCCCTTTGTTTTTCTCCTTTCTTTGTGATATGCCTGTCGATATCACCCCCCGAAGACCTCGAGCAAGTAT
>NW_013549683.1:5000-15000 GCF_000499425.1 Eimeria acervulina
CTGCTGTTCCGGCTGCTGCTGCTGCTGTTTGTGTTGTGGCTATTCCTGTTGTTGTTACTGCTGCTACTGCTACCGCTGCTGTTCCTTTCACTGCTGTTCCTGCTACGACTGGCTGTTGCTGCTGCTGTTGCTGCTGCTGCTGCTGCTGCTGCTGCTGCTGCTGCAGGCGAGGTGGTGTCTGTGGTGGTTGTAGGGGAGAGTCAAGGAGGAAAATATTTATACTTAGATCGCCACGACGGCCTCATCGACTACTCAGATGTCGACAGGTTTGCTGCTGCTGCTGCTGCTGCTGCTGCTGCTGCTGCTGCTGCTACTGGTGCTGTTGGTGCTGCTGTTGGTGGTGGTGCTGCTGCTAGTGCTGCTCTTGTTGCTTCTGCTGCATTGTCTATATAAACGTATTTACTCCTCTACAGCTGCAGGAGTCAGCTGCTGTAGCAGCAGCAGCAGCAGTAGCAGCAGCAACGGAAGCAGCAGTGGCAACAGCAGCAGCAGCAGCAACAGCAACAGCAGCAACTGCAGCGGCTGTCTTTGTGTGCAGACCTCGGCACCGTTACGCAACTTCAATGAAACTCAGAGAGGTAAACTGCAACCTATTTGCTGCTGCTGCTGCTGCTGCAAAGCTGCTGCTGCTGCTACGTTGCTGCTCCAGCTATGTTAGTCTGGCTGCTGCTGCTGCTCTGCGCACAGGATTTCAGGGCTGACCCTCTGCTGCTAGCTCATCTAGAAGAATAGCTGCTGCTGCTGCTGCTGCTGCTGTGGTCACTGCAGCAGCAGCAGCAGCTGCTGTAGCAGCAGCAAGGTTTTGTTTTTCTGTATATTTTTTTAAATAAACCCTCAAATGCCTTTCAATTGGTGTTTATATAATACTCCAGCAGCAATTGCTGCACACAAAGCAATAAAAAGATTCTTAGCAGCAGCAGCTGCAGCAGCAGCAGCAGCTGCAGTAGCAGCAGCAGCAACTGCAGCAGCAGGGTCTATTAGGCGTGCGAATGGCGATTAATTAAATAACTCACACGCCGCTCGCACTCCTAAACCCTAAACCCTAAACCCTAAACCCTAAACCCCTAGAATCAGCAAAGGGAAGGAAGCCTTCCTTTGCTGTTCTTGCTGCTGCTTCTACTGCTGCTGCTGTTGCAGCTGCTGCTGTTGCAGCTGCTGCTGTTGCTGTTGCTGCTGGAGATATAACAGAAGAGACAGAATAAGAGAGACAGAAGAAGCGAGTTAAAAGAAACGAAATAAATAAATAAAGATAAAAGATAAAAGATAAAAGATAAAATATAGCGGGCCTATCATTAAAAACAATAACACAGACTGGCACGCAAATAACATATATCTAAACAAACAAAGGAAACAAAGACTTAAAACTCTGCTGCTGCTGCTGCTGCTGCACCTCCTGCTGCTGCTCCTGCTGCTGCTGCGGCTCCTCCGGCTGATACTACTACAGCCTCCTCCTGCAGCTGCAGCTATTGCTGCTGCTGGCAGCTGCTGCTGCAACATCTGTTACTGCTATTTATGCAGCCGTCGCTGGTGCTGATGGAGGTGTTGCTTCTGCTCCGCTTGCTGCTGCTGCTGCTGCTGCTGCTGCAGCTGCTGCAGCAGCAGCTGCTGCTGCAGCAGGTGAAGGGTGAGAACAATTATTCATACTTCCTGAACTGCCTGTACACTTCTTTAGCCCCCTGCATTCTGTAGTTATCGACTATAAACCCTGCAAAGGCGAAGCAGCCGAGCAGCCCCAGACAATAACAAACAAAAGCAGCAGCTCCACCCATCTCTCCTTTCGTTTTGCTGCTGTTTTGCTGCTCTTTTGTTTCTCTTCTGGGGTCTGTCTGCAGCAGCAGCAGCAGCAGCAGCAAACAGAAGCTCTCCGATGCTCGCTCCTGCTTCTCGTGCTGCGCCTTGCTGGATATAAAGAGATATATAAACCCCCTCAAGACTGCTGCTGAGAGTACGAACCTGAAGCAACAGCAGCAGCAAGAGTAGCAGCAGCAATAGCACACAGACACACTCAGTTGAACGCAACAACAACACACTCTAAATCCTAAACCCTAAACCCTAAACCCTAGGGGGTCAGAACCCCCCGGGTCTCCGCCATCGGCAGCGGAAGGGTTTTGCATAAAAATACAGAGAAATATATTGTGTGTTCAGCGATATGAAGTTCAGGGGGTAAATATTAAAATAAATAACGTTAATTTTAGCCTGATCTCTATTGATCAGGGTTTAGGGTTTAGGGTTTAGGGTTTAGGGTTTAGGGTTTTGCAGCTCACCGATGAGGTACAGCGAGACAAGAGAGCCGAAGAAAGTAAGAAAGAACGCCCCCCAGTCAATCATTGTGTAGAAAATAAGAAAGAAAGATATATTTAATCAAGAAATATTAATTTCTGCGTTTATTTTGTTGTGTTTCCCTCTCTTTACTCCGCCCACCCCAGCCGCATCATTCAGCTGCCTATACACCTGAAGTGCAGCAGGAAGCTGTTGTTGTTTGTTGTGTAAATTTCTCGTTTTTTCTTTGTGTAATTATAATTAATTAAATACATTAAATTTATTTTCCAGTTATTTATTCAAAATACAACAAAGAACCGCAATATTTCCCACAAACAAAACACAGAAATGCAACCCGCAGCTGAGGTGTATAGGCAGCTGTTTTCTCTCGCGATGCTCTGTTGGGTTTTGTTTATTTATTATTTTGAATTAATTTCTGTTTTTTTATTCTTAATCCGTGCAAACTAAAGATATAAATAAAAATTTAATAGGCAAAGATGTGTTTGTAAAATTTCAGATTATATATACAAATCGAGGAGGCAAGCACGAGCTATATATATAATTACAAATTAAAATAAAACGAGCATTAAATGTCTAAGCATGAATTAAATATATTAACACAAATTAAATATATATACACAAAATAGTGAATATGTAAATACAAGATCAAATATGTCGATATAAACAGATATATATATAATATATATATATATATATGTATGTATTATACAGAATAAATATACAAATATAAATTTGTAACAAATATAAAAATAATAATATAATGAAATAATTATAATATAATTAAGCTGGAAGATATAATAAAGTATAGTCTATTATAATAATAAACGGTATAATAATATGATAATATAATAAAATTATTATAATATAATTATTAGTATTGACCTACTGTAGTTTATAATAATATAATCAAATAATAATAATGTAATTAAGCTGTAAGAACAAAACTAAGTTATAATAATATTAAGTTGTAGTAAAAAAAGAAAGTAGATAAAATAATTAATACAAAATAATTAAACAGAGTTGCAGCAATACAATAAAATAATTAAATAAAGATAATAACAACTAAATAATAATATAATTAAATAATAACAGTATAGTTAAACAATAATACTAGCATAATTAGATAATATTAATAATATAATTTAATAATAATAATAATCTAATTAAATGATAATAATATAATTAAAAACAATAGTATAACTAAAAAGATTATTACAATTGAATAATAAATAAATAAATAAATAAATAATAAAATTAAATTATATTAATAAAATTCTTTTGTAATAATATAAAACAGCTGCAACACCAAAAATGAGCTGCCAATACACCTGAAAACAAAAACCTGAGCGAGCAGCAGCATCAGTATGCTGCAGCAGCAAACTGCTGCGGATACCCACAAGGTGTGCTGTACGTACACCTCAACACGCAGTGCAGCCCAAGCAGCAACAGCCAACCCTAAACCGTAAACCCTAAACCCTAAACCCTAAGCCCTAAACCCTTAAATTTCTTCGTTGCAGAAAGCTGCAGTTGCTGCCTGCAGTTCATCGCATGCACAGTTGAGGCCTCCAGGAGCTTGGGGTGTACTTGCACCTCAGCTGCTGCTGCTGCTGCTGCTGCTGTTGCTGTTGCTGTTGCTGTTGCTGCTGCTGTTGTTGCTGCTGCTGTTGCTGCAGTTGTTATTGTTTTGATTGTTGCTGCTGCTGCAGTTGCTGCGCCTGCTGCTGTTGTTGCTGCTGCTGCTGCTGCAGAGGGGTTGAATTTCAGGTGTATAGGCAGCTCTTCACGGCACATAGCGAGCGAGAATCTGAGTAAAAAAAATAAAAAGTATATTCACTTCTGTGTCTCTGTCTCTATTTATATTTATCTGTCTGTCTCTTTATCTAATCACTGTCTCTATTTATTTATTTATTTATTTATTTATTTATTTATCTCTATTTACTTCTGCTGCATTTGCTTGTGGTAATTAAACAAACAAAACAAAATAAACAGAGAAAATTAATCAAACAAATAAATAAATAAACAAATAACTAAATAAACAAACAAACAAATAAATGAATAAATAAACTGCTGCTGCTGCTGCTGCTGCTGCTGCAGCTGCAGTCTCTGGGGTGTATATGGAGGTGGTGTTCACCTGTTGCAGCTTCTTTTTTGCGTTATTGTGTTTGATTTTATTTTTAATTTTTATATCTTCTTTGTCTTCCTCTGATGCCTCTGAATCCCAAGCAATGTCTGCTGCTGCTGCTAACTTTCGCAGCATGCCGTTTGTTCTCTTCTGCTTCTCCTCCTGCACAAACCCTAAACCCTAAACCCTAAACCCTAAACCCTAGACCCAAAAACCCTAAACCCTAGACGCTAAACCCTTACAATCCAGGCGAATGCCTTGAGCCCAGAGACATCCCTAGGAAATCACCCCCCCAACCCTAAACCCTAAACCCTAAACCTTAAACCCTAAACCTTAAACCCTAAACCCTAAACCCTAGGCTTAGGGTTTAGAGCTTGAATTGTTGTGTATGTCGTCCCTATTTACACTTCATGCATGCATACCAAAATGAGTGTAGTTTAGGGTTTAGGGTTTTAGGGTTTAGGGTTTTAGGGTTTAGGGTTAGGGTTTAGGGTTTTGAGGTGTACCTGATGCTGTTCTTGCTCTACTTTGTTTGCAAGCTCAAACAAACCCCTAACTTCGTTTATTTTATCTTGTAATAAACCTATATCTTCAAACCCTAAAGGAGAAGGTGTCAAAAAAATATTAATGTTGCTGCTCTCTAGCAGTCTCCGCCAGCTGTCTAACTCGCTGCTAGAAACAAAACAAATCGCCTCTCCTGCACATACACCCCAAACCCTAAACCCTAAACCCTAAACCCTAAACCCTAGATGTGGTCAGTTAAAATGGACTTCAAGTCGGAGAAAACTCGCAGGCGTCGAAAGCGATGCATCTTCAAATAAATAGGGTTTAGGGTTTAGGGTTTAAACGAGGGTTTAGGGTTTAGCATTGTGATTTGCACAAGACTGTTGAGTTTCTAGTGTTTAGGGTTTAGGGTTTAGGGTTTAGGGTTTATGCTTCAGTTTTGCATATGTTCTCTTCCGTTAAGAACAGCCGTCAGGCTGTTGCTTTTGCCCCAAGGGTTTAGGGTTTAGGGTTTAGGGTTTAGGGTTTACCGTGTCTGCCTGCGCGTGCTGTTCTGCCGCATCTATGAATGAAGGTCTCCAGATCTCTTGGTCTCTGAAAATTAATTATTTTCTCGACTTCTTTAAAATCTAAACCCCTTGCACTCATATCGGTGCTTACTAATAAACCGTACTTGCTGCTGCTGAACCTGCAGCAGCAGCAACAGCAGCAGCAGCAGCAGCAGGTGTAGCAGTAGCAGCAGGTGTAGCAGTAGTAGCAGGTGCAGCAGAATGTGCAGCAGCAACAGCAATGAAGGGGGGCCTGGAAACGCTTTCAAACCACCGTCAGCAGCAACAGCAGCAACAGCAACAGCAGCAACAGCAACAGCAGCAGCAGCAGCAACAGCAGCAGCAGCAACTGCAGCAGCAGCTGTAGCACCAGCAGCAGCAACTGCAGCAGCAGCAACAGCAGCAGCAGCAACAGCAGGAGTTACTTATCGAGTCTTTTGAGTCTCTGTTTTTGCTGCAGATTCGAATGAAGCCCACAGACAGCAATTTGCTGTTTATGCCGCAGCCGCAGCTGCTCTCCCAGCAGCAACCTGCAGCAGCAGCAGCAGCAGCAGCAACATTAACAGCAGTAGCAGCAGCAGCGAATACATGCTGCACAAGACGGAGAACAGGCTAGGGTTTAGGATGAGGGTTCCGAAGTAGGGTTTAGGGTTTAGGGTTTAGGGTTTACGAGAGCAGAGCCTCCAGTCTATAGACATAAGAAATTGCATTAACAAACAGCAGCACGCGCAGCTGCTGCTGCTCCTCGGCCTTCTTATCAAATGTACGCAGCAAATAAGCAACAAGCTGCACCTCCTGCAGCAGCAGCAGCAGCAGCAGCAGCAGCAACAGCAGCAGCAGCAGCAGCAACAGCGGCAGCATGCAGAAATATATGTTTCCTAGTTGCTGCTACACTGGGGCTCTGTTCATGGTGCCGCAGCAGCTACTGCTTCTCTTATCCTGCTGCTGCTTCTGCTGCTTCTGCTGCTGCTGCTGCTGCTGTTGGTGTTGCTGCTGCTGCTGTTGCTGCTGCTGCTCTTGCTGCTGCTGCTGTTGCTGCTGCTGCTGCTTACCATATCTGTTTCTAGAGGGCATTTCCATACGCTGAGGCGAAGGGTGGCGGGTAGTTTGCTGCAGACCTGCTGCTGCTCTTGCTCTCCCTGCTGCTGCTGCTGCTGCTGCTGCTGCTGCTGCTGCTGCTGCCAGACGTGCTGCTGCTGCTCCTCATCCGAAATGCGCACAGCAACCAATTGCTTCGGTCGTATTCTCACGTGCTGCAGCAGCGCAGCAGCATCAGCTGACTCTTCGTCTCCCCCTTCCCTCCCGCTGCTGCTGCTGCTGCTGCTGCTGCTGCTGCTGCTGCTGCTGCTAAGCTGCAGCCCTTGATGCTTCCGCTGCAGCGAGAAGCTGAGCGTTGCCGATAAAACAAATGTCTGCAGCTTTGCTGCACGCCCCCTAAGCTGGCTGGGTACGACTTGCTGCTGCTTCTGCTGCTTCTTCCGCTTGCTGCTGCTGCTGCTGCTGCTGCTGCTGTTTGCTGCAGGTGAGGCAGCATCGAGCTGCGCATATACAATCTTCAGCAGCAGCTCCGTCTCTGTTGGTGGAGTTGTTATTTTGTGCTTCTTCGAGTGTTTTTTATTCTTCTTGCTGCGGTGTCTGCGTTGCTGCTGCTGCTGCTGCTGCAGCAGCAGCCTATCTGCTTCATCTAAGACAAGGAACTGCAGCAAAGAGAAATTTTGTGCGAAGCAGAGGCCCTCTGCAGCAATTCGATCTCTTCGTGTTTGCTGCTGCTGCTGCTGCTGCTGCTGCTGCTGCTGTTGCTCTCCTCGCCCCTCTGCCGTTGCCGCTACCGCAGCAGCAGCAGACGCTGCTGCTGCTGCTGCTGCTGTTTCAGGCTGCTGCTGCCGCTGCAGCGCCAACAGACGCCCGGGGGTTGCAATCAATATTGAAGGTTTGCTGCTGCTAATAATGCGGAGCTGCTTCGCAGAAGAGAGGCCCCCTACAACTGCTGCAGCACGTACTGGGGTGTACGTACACAGCTGCTGCACCACCTGCAACACCTGCAGCAGCAGCAGCAGCAGCAGCAGCAGCAACAGCAGCAGGAACAGATATAAAATAGAAGCAAACATATATATAACTAACTAAATAAATACTGTCGAAGATAGATATATAAACTAACGCAGTAGCAAGCATATGAAACAAGCAAACCCTAAACCCTAAACCCTAAACCCTTGACTCTGACCTGCAGGGCTAATTCTCTGGTGGGTTCTAAGATAAGTGCTGCAGGTCCTTTAGGCTGTGTTTGCTGCAGCAAAAATTGCTGCCTTTGCTTCTCCATATGCTCTTCTTCTTCTTCTTCTTTCCCGTGCTGCTGCTGCTGCTGCTGCTGCTGCTGCTGCTGCTGCTGCTGCTGCTTCTCTGACCACTTCTCGAGGCGTCTAGCTAGCTGGCTAGCTAAGCAGCTAGCTATAGGAAGAGCAAAGATAAGGGTTTTGCCTGAGCCTGTCTGAGCAGAAGCAACTACATCTTTTCTGTCTCTAACTGCATGCAGCAGCGTTTGCTGCTGCACCGGTGTTGGGTGCAGCAGCTGCTGCTGCAGCAGCACACGAGAAACTGCAGGGTGCAGCAAACATATATCTCCATTTAGGCAGCAACCCCACCCCTGTAAACCCTCAGATAACTCTCCTACTAATTCATAGCTGTCGTATAAACAATCAAATGCTGCTGCTGCTGCTGCTGCTGCTGTTGATGCTTTTGATGCTCCTGCTGCTCCTCCTCCTGCTTCTCTTGCTGCTGCTGTTTCTGTGGACGCAGCTGCAACCAGTTCGTACGTTGCATCCTCTCCCTCTTTGCTGCTGCTGCTGCTGCTGTTGCTGCTGTTGCTGCTGGGAGTTGTTGCTGCTTCATCTGTCTGCTGCTGCTGCTGCTGCTGCTGCTTGTGTATTTTTCTTTTCTTTCGTTTTGCCTCCGCCTTTGTTGCTGTCTGCGTGGAGGGCTCATCCTTCTGCTGCTGCTGCTGCTGCTGTTGCTGCTGCTGCTGCTGCTTTTGTTTTCTTTTCTTGTTGTTTATCTTTTGCTGCTTTGCTGGTGCATCTTCATCTAAGACAAATTCTTCTAAACCTAAAACCCCCTCAGCAGCAAACCCTGAGGGCAGATCAACACTACGCCAGTGCCCTTTCATTAGCCTTCTAAACCCTAAACCCTAAACCCTAAACCCTAAACCCTACTGGGGCCCTGAACCGTACAGTAAGACCCGGCGATGCTGCTATCAAACCCTAAACCCTAAACCCTAAACCCTACCCTCAAGCAGGTAAACCCTAAACCCTAAATTGAAGAATCTAAACCCTAGAAGAAGTGAGAAGAATGATGAAATCGAAACCCCTAAAGCCGCCCCACACAGAGATCTAGGGTTTAGGGTTTAGGGTTTGGGGTTTAGGGTTTAGGGTTTACAAAGGCATAAAGAGACTTTAGCCGCGAAATAAAAACAAAAAAGAATTATAAATAAATTAAAAAATTAATTTATTTAATCTAAAAAAAGAAAAAGTCTAACATCTGCAAAAACCATGAGGGCCCCCATGCGCCCGACTAAACCCTAAACCCTAAACCCTAAACCCTAAACCCTAAACCCTAAACCCTAAACCCTAAACCCTTAAAATTGTGAAACCTAAGGCTTAAACTTTTTAATTTTAAATTTCTATTTTTTGTTTTTCTTTTCATGAAGGAGGGAGAGGGAGGGCAGGTTAGGGCCCCTGCAACACCCAAACCCTAAACCCTAAACCCTAAACCCTAAACCCTAAACCCTAAACCCTAAACCCTAAACCCTAAAGCCTACGGTGTAAACCCTCTAGATAAAACCCTTAACCACTTTAATTCGAGACCACATCCTGCAAACCCTAGACCCTATCTTTAGGGCGAAGGAGCCTCTGTCAACGATGAACCCTAAACCCTAAACCCTAAACCCTAAACCCTAAACCCTCAGGAGAATGGAGCCGAGCCCTTCTGCTGTTCGAACTTCTGCTGCTTTATGCCGTCTATTAGAGGGTGTTGATCTGCAGCTGCATTTATTAACAGAAGAAGTGCTGCCCCCCCTTAAAGAAACTAACTCAGCAGCAGCAGCAGCAGCAGCAGCAGCAGAAACCCCAGCAGCAGCAGCAGCAGCAGCAGAAGCAGAAGCAGCAGCAGAAGCAGAAGCAGGAGAGAAGCAGGGAGAAGGGTTTAGCGAGCGTCTGTGGGGTTTGATGTTGAGGTGTACAGACAGCTGCTCATCGCTGAGTACTTCTATGCATGCAGATATAGATAAACAAAAAATAAATAAAACAACAACAATAGACAGCAGCAGCATCTGCAGCAAGCTTCGTTATCTCAATCTAAAGGCTCTGTCTACTCATCTGCACCAACTGCAGCAAATTAAAATGCAGCTCTTTAACGAGCATTAAACCCTACTTTTTTCTTCAATAAAACCCTCTTTATGCGCTTCTAAAGGCTTAGGGTTTAGGGTTTAGGGTTTAGGGTTTAGGGTTTAGGGTTTAGGGTTTTAAGCGTTTAGGGTTTAGGGTTTTAAGCGTTT
>NW_013549682.1:0-666 GCF_000499425.1 Eimeria acervulina
CACGACGCTCTTCCGATCTTAAAGATATGAATATATATATATATATATATTCTTTATAAATAGAATATAAAGATATGAATAATAATTGTCTTACACCTCCGCGCCCTCCTTCCTCGCCCTGATCGCACAGAGAAAATAAGAAAAAAGAAAAGAAGAAATTAAAAGCAGCAATAATATATCTACGAGATAATATATACAAATATAAATATTATTAAATTAATTTAATAGCAAATAATATTGTTCATTATTGTAATAATGTTGCACGCAAAAGAAGAGAAAAGAGCAAATAAGAGAATAGAAGATGAAAGAAGAGAAAAAAAGATAAGACAAGAAAAACAGATAAGAAACAAGAGAAGGAAATAAAAAGACAATAAAATTAACCACAGAAGAAACATAATAAATAAACAAAAAGAAGTAAGAAGGTAAAAGAAGAAAAGAAATAAGAAATAAGATGCAAATAGAGTTAAGAGCAGAGCAAACAAGAAGCCAGAGGAGACAAGCTAAGAGAAGACAAGTTAATATAAAATAAAAATAATAATTATAAACAAATTAAAAAAGAAAAAGTATATTTTAAAAGATAAAAATAGTTATTTTCTTACTTCTCTTCCTCGCTTCGCACTTCCCTGATCGCACACAGAAAATAAAGAAGAGATTAAAAGCAGCAAT
>NW_013549682.1:766-20467 GCF_000499425.1 Eimeria acervulina
AAAATAAAGAAGAGATTAAAAGCAGCAATAATATATATACAAGATAATATATTAAAATATAAATATAACTTGATTAATTCAATCATAAATAATATTATTCATCATTATAATAGTACGCACAAAAGCAGAGAAAAGAGAAGATATGAGAAGACAAGATATAAGGGAGAGAAAAAGATAAAAGAAAAACAAGAAATAATGAGATAAACGAAGAAACAAGAAAGTATAAGAATACAAAATAGAAGATAAGAAGAGAAAAGAAGAGATAAAAAGATATAAAAAGCAATAATAAAAAATAAAAAGCATTAAAAGACAAAAGGAGAAATGAGAAGAAACACCAGAAGAAACAAGAGATAATAAAAGACAATGAGAGATGATAAAAGATAACAATTAAAAATAAAAAGAAAAGATAAGAAGAGATAAGAAGGGGTAAGAATAAGGTTGAGAAAAGAGTAGAAAAGAAGAAATAAGCTAAGCCAAGAGGAAAGAAAAGAATGTAATAAACGAATTAAAACAAAATAAATAAGAGAGAAATATATTTTAAAATATAAATAATTATTTTCTTACTTCTCTCCGAGGGCCTCCTGATGCCTGATCGCACAGAGAAAACAAAAAAAAGAAGAGAAGAGATGAAAAGCAGCAATAATATATCTACGAGATAATATACAAGAATATAAAGATATAGTTAAATTAATTTAATAATGAATAATATTATTCAGTACAAGAAAGGAAAGAGGAGATAAGAAAAGATAAGATATAAGAAGATTAAAAAAAAAGTAGGTAAGAACAGATTAAAAAGATAAGAAGAGATAAGAAATGAAAATAAGAGAAAAAAGAAAATAAAAAGACAAAAGGCAGAGATAAAAGCAGATAAGAAGAGACATGAAGCAATAAGAAGACTTAATATATATATATATAATGAGAAGAAACCCCAGAAGAAAAAGAAGAAAAAAGAAGAGGTAAGAAGAGATGTGAAGATATAACAAGAAGTAATAAAAGATAAGAAAAGAATTTGAAAGCGATTAGAAAAAAAGACAGAATAACTAAGATGAAACAAACAAGATGATATAATAAAAGAAATAAAAGAAATGTAGAAAAGAAGAAATATATTTTAAAATATTTAAATAATTTTTGTCTTACTGCTCCGTCGGCCACGTCATCTCCCTGGTCGCAGAAAGAAAACAAAGAAAACAGAAAAAAAGAGGGTATAGTTATTATTATATATATATTAATATACTTATATATATATATTAATATATGTATATATATAATATTAATATATTTATATATATAAATGTATATTGTATACTCATCAAGGGATAAATGAAATTATTTAAGCATTTTAATTATTTAAATTAATTAAAATAACCAAAATAATTATTTTAATTAATAAACTAACTAAATGAATTCGTTAATTAGTTAATTTATTAATAGAGTAGGGGATATATTCAAAAAAAACATAATTAAGAGCAGCAACATATAATAAATAGAAGTACAAATATGATGAAGTTAATTTAATTACTTTAATTAATCATTAATGAAAAATAATTATTATTAATTTAATAAAAGTAGAAGATATATAATTAGAAATATATAAATAATTATTGTCTTACACTATAAGAAGCAGCAATAATATATCTACAAAAACATATATACACATATAAATAAAATTAAATTAATTTAATAATAAAAGTGAATATATATTCAAAATTATTTAAATAATTATTATTGTTTTACTTCGGTATCGGGTTTTCCTGAGCCCTCAGCACACGAAGAAAGTGCAGCAACGTATTTACGCAATAATATATACAAATATAAATATAATCATTTTCATTTGATTATTTTAATTAAATAATTAATTAGTTTAATAATATAATTATAGTCTTACACTGGGGCCTTCTCCTGGATCTCCCTGATCGCACAAACAAAACAAAAAAAAGAAGAGTAAGTTAAAAGCAGCAATAGTATATCTACAAAAACATATATACATATAAAAATATTACTAAATTAATTTAATAATAGAGGATAAGATATATTTTAAAATATTCAAATAATTATTGTTTTACTCCTCCAGCGTCTTTTCCTGCTCCCTGAGCGCACAGAGAAAAAACAGCAACATATAAGAGGATAAGCATAATTATTTTCATTTAATTATTTTAATTAATTTTTTTTAATTAACTAGGTAATGAGTTTAATAATATAAATAATTATAGTCTTACACTGGGGCCTTCTCCTGGATCTCCCTGATCGCACAGACAAAACAAGAAAAAAGAAAAACAGAATAAATTAGAATCAGCAGTAATATATCTACGAAATAATATATAAACACATGCACTTTTATACGTTTATGAGCAAACTAATGCAAAAACCAGAAGATAATGTACAACAATATAAAAGTATTTAGAAGAACTTAAGAAAATAACTGAATTTGAATCAATAATACACACTTAAATATCATTATTATTATCGTAATCTATTAAATATTATTATTTAATTTAATTTAGTTTAATTTATTAAATAGAATTAACTTAGTAATTATAAGCAAAACCATATCTTTATAACGATGTAAATATTGTCTTACGCCTCTATCAGCAGAATCGGGTTGCTGAATGCACAAACAAGACAAAAAAAGAATATCTAGACATTAATATATACTAATTGTCAAGTATTTAAAAGAATTTACTTAAATATATAATATCTGAACTGAAACAATAATATGTATTTATATCATTCTCTGCTGTATATTGAATGCGAAGACATGAAAAATAATTTTAAAGTAAAATAACACTAAATTCATCGATATCAAATACAATGAAATACAATATAATAAATATATATAAATATGTATAAATATATAAAAGAAGTATACATAAGAATAATAGATATATAAGGAAATAATATAGACAGGAGAAATGCAATAAGAAAGGGATAACAGCATCAAAAGATAAAGATAAAGCAAAAGGTAAATCTATATGAGGGCATTAAAGAGGATAAGATAAAGATAAAGATGCGGCATATAAGAAGACACATAAAGACAGAAAAGAGTTATCAAAAAAACATTTTTCTTTTCTTTGTCTCACTGCGGGTCCATAGAAACCCCATAAAAACTTCGCGACATTGTCTCCCAATCGTCTACGCGTGCGCTTTTTCTTCTTTTCCTTCTTTTTCTGCACAAACATATATATATATATATGTATACATATATATATTTATATGCATGTATATAGTTATATACATATACATATACAAATATGTATGCATGCATATATAGGCATTTACATTTATATATTTTAAAAATTTATAATATAATATATATACATATGGATATATATATATATACATATATTTGAAAATATAAGTAAAGACGTACAGATTTATCGTATATACACATATATATATATTTATTTATTTAAAAAACAAGTAAAGGCACGCAGATATACTAACAGGTGGTGGGGGAGGCGGTAGCAGTGGTGTGTCTTCTCCGGGTTCTTCACCGCCAATTCCATCTATCTGAAAAAAATAAAAGAAAATATATTTAAACGGATTTAATTTAAATATTAAAAAGATATTTAAAAGAAAATATATTTAAACAGACTTAATTTAAACATTAAAAGGCGTTTAAAAGACAATATATTTAAACAGATATAATATATTTAATAATATAGTATAATTTTTAAAAGATATTTGACATGAATTATCTTAAAATAATTTGCTTAACTACTCATTTATATTTCCCTCTAATGCGTCTACGAATAGCCTTTTTGCTAACCCTAAACCCTAAACCCTAAACCCTAAACCCTAAACTTTAAACCCCCACTTTAAAGGAAAAAAATGAAATACAACTGTGTTTATATTCAATACTAAGGCCTTACGTATACTGCATATAGATAGTGTATATATATATATTCGTATTTTTATATGTATATAATATATTTTTGTTGCTATATGAATACTAAACAAACGCATTGTAGAGATCTTCTCGCGTGCATATATATATATATATATATTGATACTTATAAACATACATATATGTATATATTATATCATGTATTGTAAATAAATATCTGTAATACATATGCTAAGATGGCAATTGGTAAGAGTGTTTAAAGAAGAAGTAAGTTTGTGAGTTTTAATGCGATTACTTCTAAAGAATCAGTGCTATCATTAAGTTGAGTTAATTCTTCTTCATCATCATCGCTGACGTCCTCCTCAACCTGCAGAGAAAAACAGGTATAAAAAGCAATGTTGAAGCTACAGACAGGAATCTTGTAGAGTAGTATATATAAATATATACATATATGTATATATATGTATATATAAATATGCAAATATATATATGTAAGGAATTATACTGCACTGCATATACACCTTAAATGCCTCACCTCCCAACTTATTGAAAATAAAGTCACCCATAATATAATAACAAGAAGAACTCCGTAGATATATGCTGGAGGGCTGGCTTTTCTACGAGCGGTTGCTGCCTCCTTCTCTAGCAGCTTTTCTGCTTCTTTCTTATCAAATGGATGATGCCCTGATCCAGCTGAAAGATGTTGATGTTGTATATTTTCTGCAGTTGGGGTTTTTCCATTGGGGAATTCAGGTGAAGAAGGCGAGGGATTCCTTAGTTCCTCTACAGAAGCAGCAAAACCCTCTCTGCATTTCAGGGAAAGCAGAAGAATGATGGGGAAAATGCATCTTAAAATAGTCGTCGTCATTTCAAATTACAAAAGAAGATAAAGAAAAGAATTATATTTATTCATGTCATGAAATATAGCGCGAGAAATTGCTCGCGAAGGAAATAAAAAAAAGATTAACGCCTTCATGCATAGCAAAAAATAATGCATACAATGATAGATAATAAGATTATATATTTAAAGTAATATTTATATTCCTTTTGACAGAGAAAGAAATGCTCGGAGTCAACCCTAACCGCCACACCCAACCTTAAGCAAAGGCGTTGCAATGTGTTGGGCCTTGTATTAGAACCCCTACAACAACACGTCTTATCTGCAAGGAAATCTTCGAATTTTTCGTCTTTCTTCTTATTAATACATCTAAAATACGTTAATTGTATGTATTTATACTTTATTAACCTTCAACTTCAACCGTTTTCTATGAAAGAAAGCTTATCAAGGGGAGGGCAAGAGGAGGCGGGTAAAGCGAGTGTTCCATTCAAGACGGTTCTACGTGCCCAACTCAAAAAATATACTTTTTTGAGTTCAAAATGTAAATTAAACTTACCTTTTCACTTTAGATATTGTTTTCTTTCCTTATTCCTCATTATATTCTCTCCGAAAAATTCATAGCGCCACCCATCAATATGCATAGCAGGAAAGGAATTGTCGCTGTGCTCACAGAAGACAAATATATTATTTTCATTTGCATACATTCAACACTTCCTTTAATAATTAATAAAGGGTTTATTACGAATTAATTCATAGAATTTCTTCCACATCTGCTATTTCTATTAATAAAACCAGCTCAAGTTGCTAGGAGTTGGAGGGGCCTTCTGTCCTCACAACGGCACTAACCATCACAACTTGCAAAACAAGAAAAATAACTCAAATACATATTATTAATAACCTCAGATGCATCATAATAATCAATTGAAAGTTGTTCCATCTACTATCACCGAATAATAATGACAAAAATAATTAATAATAGACATACATGTAAATACATGTACAAAATAATAAATGATAGATGAGAACCGTGATAAAGAGCAGGCGGACAGACGGAGAAGAGATGAATGCTTCCTAATAAATGGTAGCAATGTTAAAAAACAAAGGGTTTTGCTTGTTTGTACAGGGTTTAGCTTTATTCATTTTACTGAGGACAAAGAACACGTAGATCTTATAAGATTGTTTCTTTCCTATGCCTATGCTGGCTTTGCAACCCACAGGGATTTTTATTGAATATATAAGTAATTGCTAAGTGCTTCTAACTTGTACGCGTCTTCCCTTTACATATATCTACGATATTAATCTTCTTTATTTGTTCCCTTCATCTATGAAGCTTTTTTCGTTTAAGTGAGTTAGATTATGCAGAATTATTGGTTGATTTCTTTGAATTGTTTATTTAAGGAAGAATTTAATTCGCAGTCATTCCTGCAGGCGCCGTCTGTGAAAGGGCTTTAATGTCGCTGCACTGAAGACGTAGGAATACTTTCTAACATCAGAGCTTTGCTTTGCTATAACATTTCTTTTTCTTGTTTGTTGTTCATGCCTTGTTTGTTGTTCATGTATATTTGAAAATGTTTCAGTCGCTTTCTCTTGCATCTCCTGTACAATTCATAGGTAAGTCCAAGTGAGAGCAGAGGTCTTATTAATGCATATGCTAGCACTTTACAGAATTATTGAAATACTTTCACTCGCCAGCATGCATGCAAGTAGAATTCATAATATTACTACCAGCATTGGCGGAGAGTGCTGCAACAAAAAGGGGGGAATAATCCCCCAATTGGCCGTCCATGTTGATATATATATTAATAAATATTGATAATATTCAATTCTGGCAGAGAAGCAACGAAAAGAAACCTCATTTACAGCACAAGCGGATGTTCTTAGCCTCCATAGAGGGGCCCCCGCTCTGCTCGTCATAGGAATGATTAAGTAAACTTTCTAGCGGAATAGTTCTTTTTGTTTGTTATCTTTGATATATTTATTAAATAATTAAATGCTAGCTGTGGATACACCTGAATTTACCAATTATTTCGGTATATTTTAGGCGCAGAGTTTGCCGTAGGTGTTTCAGGCTGTGTTTCTGTTCTAGTGCTGGCTGTTTATTTCCCTTAAGATTGTCTTTTTCTTTCATTCTTTTTGATAATCTTATGTATTTTTGTGTTTTATTTATATTCTTTCCAAAATAATTTAATCTATTAAGCCGGAAATCCCCTTATACCCAACCCGCGGTGTATGCTGTTGAGCTTGGCTTCATGGGCTCTCCCTTGTAACAAGACGAATATTTTTGTGTATTTTTTGCAATTACAACAATTGCTGCTTTTCCTTTTTAACAAAAACTTCTCAACGCAGTTGGCTGTTGCTGCTGCTGCTGCTTCTTCTTCTCATTTTCTGCATTTCTAAATACGAAGACAGATAGCGACAGAAAAAATGATCAAGTAATTTTTAGTTCTATTGGCATTGCATTTCACATTAAACCCTAAACAATAGAGCCTAAACCGTATACCGTAAAAGCAGAGAAAAGTGAAAAGAAGCCCAAATTGGAGATGCGGTGGTTTAAGGAAATAATCGCAATGGGCAGCTGGCTGCCCTTTGCTATATTCTCAGCTGCATGAATGGTTTATATCTTTTCTTTTTAAAAGACAAGATAATATTTCAATGCAGAAGATGAAGTGTAGAGAGGCGCTGCTCCTCTTCTCTATTCTTTTTCTATACCCAACTACCAACGCCGCACAGCTCGCTGTTCAATGCAAAGGGAGCAAAACAGCACACCCTCTTCTTCTAAATGATATATGTTTATCAAACATCGGAGCAAACAAACAGTTGAAAAGCAGAGAAAACGGCTTTGGGTTCATCGCTTCGCCTCGTGCACTCACCATCATCCCTTTCTCTAGAAAAGAGGCAGCTCAAGCAGCAACAACAGCAGCAGCAACAGCAGCAGCAGCAACAGCAGCAGCAGCAGCAGCAACAACAACAGCAGCGCAACCTTCAAATGCAACCCCGCGAACGGCACTAAGACGAAAGCGTATATCAACTCGGCTGCAGACAGAAAAAAAAGCAGAGAGAAGAACAAACAAGGAAGATTATAATTCGCTCACTTCAGGCGTTGGTATACCATCTGCTGCTTCTGCTGCAACAGCTGCTGCTGCATCCCTGGCTGCAGCAGATGCTGTAGGTGCTGCTACAGACCCTTCTCCTGCTGCTGGTGCAGCTCCTGCTGCTGCTGCAGCAGGTGCAGCTGCTGATGATGAAGGCGCCTTATCTGATTTTCCCATTACCCGTCTGCGTACTGCATGCAGAAAGCTGCAACTGTCTAGTAAGGGGAAGCGAGAGGAGTTGCTGCAGCGGCTGCATGCAGCAGCTGCTGCAGAGAAGATATTGTCTCTTGTTCAGGAGGCTGAAACTGCTTTAGATCTTCAGCAAACTCTCCAAATAACAAAGGAAACAGCAGAAAATGATATTCCCCTTAAATCGAATACGAAGCTAAACCCAAACAAATGCCACAAATGCAGCCGTCGATTGTCTGCCAGTAAGCAAAATGCATTTTAAAGAATCAAAAAAGCACAACAAAAAAACAAAACAACTCCATACAATCACCTGAGTTGTACATTATATGATTACCTGTACATTTACATGTATTTAGTTTTTCGTGTTTTTATATATAGTATGTATCTTTATGTTTATTGATATATGTGTATACGCATATATCTGTATGCATGCATATCTAGATGTAATATTGTCTGCATTGTAAAGCGAGATATATATCTGCATCTCTCTGTGTTTCTCTCTCTCTCTCTCTCTCTCTCTCTATATATATATATATATATATGCATTTGTTGATATTACTGGCAGTGCACATGAATGCGTCGTAGCTTCAATTTGCAGGAGATACAATGTTTATAGAAATATAATTATCGTTGCATGCATTTGAGAGTAAAATAAAACTAATGGATTAAAAGAGATGAAAAGTATATACAGTTGCTTGCTGCTGTTGACATAGTGGCTGCCGCATCGGCAGCAGTTTGTTTTCAGCTACAGCAGCAGCAGTTGCTGTTGCTGCAGCAATCTGCTGTTTTTCTTTTTGCTGCGAGCTGCGAGATCTGCCGCTGCTGCTGCTGCAAATAGAGCTTTTTGCTGCTGGTTGTGTTGCTGCATTCAGAAGCACGTTTCTGTTCCGCATGCGGCGCGACCATCAACACTGTAGGGCAGGAGACGCTGAAGGAGTTTGTTGAGAAATCTTTCTTGCCAGTTAGGTAAGAAAAGAAGCATTTAATTCTGTAAAAGCAAGGACAGCTTCCATCTGCCGCATGATTAGAAATAACTGAAGGCGCTTGCTTGCTAAAGAAGAATTTTTTTTTGCATTTGCAAGAGTTCTTATCGGTGGTTTGGAGTGGTGGTTGTATGTGTTATACATTCAAACATTTTCAACATTTTTCCTTTGCAAATGGACGTTGTTGAATGTGGCGTTTTATCTACGAAAGAAATTAAAAAGAAATTAGAAAGAAAGCTTCTTCTTTGTGCTACGATGCATGCGGCACTGTGCAGAGAACAAGAAGTGGGAAGCAACACTATGCGAGTTGAACGCGGCTTCTGGCAGTCTATTTTACAGGTTTGCTGTTGCTGCTGCTATTGTTGAATTTCATGATATATTGTTTTCCTTAAGATGGATTAAGCTTTCCCTTTCTTGCTTTGTTTGCTGCTGTTGCTGGGGCCTTAGCAAGTGCTATACTTCGTTCACTCGGTATTCTGCTGTTGGAAGCGTGTGCTGTTGGCATGTGATTTGCTGCTGCTGCTGTTGTTGCTGCTAGTGCTGCTTCTATTGCTGCTTCTAGTCTTGCTGGAGTTCCTTGTTCTTATCAAGGGATGAATCCCTTTTCTATATTTTGTTTTGCAGGTTATAGGAGATGTGCCGGTGGCAAATCTTTCCTCTGCTGTTTGGGAGAAGTACTTAGGGTAAATTTGATGTTAGTGCACTCCTCACTTAAAGTCACTCGCACATCGAGCATTCTGTGTTGCGCGTTTTTCTTCCTGTTCTTCTAATACCCTTCAAAAGGGAAAGGGGTGTTCTAGCGGGGAGTAGTTCAACTCACTGTGCTTGTTTTTGTGAGAAGTGCCTCTTGCTGCTGACCGTACGGCTTATCTTGTTGCTTTGAATACACCTATAAATTCACTCCATGTGCTGCAATTAAACACATCGAATTTACCTTGCTGAATTACATTTGCTTTTACAGTTCAGTGTTCGGTTGTTTGTGAAGCATCCTCGGTATCAAAGTTTCTCATTCTACCACTGCATTTTTTGTGCGTTGTTCAGTGTGCTTAAGCGACGCAACTGTTCTCCGCGGACTCAGGTGCTGCATCAGGTCGCTTATTTGGCTGCATTGAAATATGCAGTGCACACCAGACGTCTAGAAGGAATTCATCCCTTTCGCAAGATAAGAGGGTGTACCAAACGAACTCTCGTGTCTGTGCCTTTGACAGCTGAAGAGGTACGTGCAAGCATAATATATATATATATATATATATATATATATATATATATAACTATCCGTGAGAATTGAGCAGTTGGTGCGTGCACAAAGAGCATAGCAGAGAGAGAGAGCCTTCTTCATCTACTCCTGAGAGGCTTCTGTGTGCAGCACAGCCATCCTTTATAGGCAAGGCGCCGGTGAAGTGCATCAGCTTGCTAGATATTGGAGTGCATGCATGCTTATTAATCAGGTATATCTGCTTCTAGCCGCTACTCCGAACACCATGCACTGCGCTTTATTTGCGGTGGGGATTGGGGCGGGTCTCCGGCCTTCTGAGATTTTGTCTATGAGATGGGAAGATGTAAACATGGAGGAAATGACGGCAACGATTCGTGGCTCAAAGACAGCAGCATCAGCAGCCGTCATTCCTCTTACGAATCTCGCAGCGAGAGAGCTGATGCGCTGGTACAGTGTTACTAATGAGTAAACCCTTCCCTCTTCAGCTTCTAATTCATTTATGTGCTGCCTAGAAAAGATGATGATGTCTATTGGGATGTAGCGAACGTTTCGTTCTTCTTTTTAAACAGCTTAGACGGCTTGCTGTTCCAACAGCCACTCGTGCAACATGAGTTGAGCTAGCGAGGCTTTCTAGTGTCATATTTCCCCTCTTGCACAGCTGTCTACAGGAGTGCTCTGTATAGCGATCTCTCGGAACACGGAGTTCATTATGTTTGTTTCTTGCCTTTGAGTCCTTTTGCAGGTGGGAAGAAGAGGGCAAGCCAACAAGCGGGTTGTGTTTCTACGCGGAGGGAATTCGCACGGCTAGCAACAGGGCGAAGTTGGAGAAGAAAACGCCCATCCGTAAGAGCAGCATGCTGCTGTGGACGTGTAGAACGTGATGAACTGCCTTACTTAGTGCGCATGCTGCTGCAGCGTTTCTTCGTTTGAAGGCAACCGCCCAACAACCACTGTGCATTCCGGTGCTTCTGTTGAATAGTCGTTTTCCTCACACTCGTTTTCTTGCCTAAGTTCGTTCGTTAAATAAGTGCAAGGTCGCATCAAGGAGCCCCCAGTGGCAAGGCTTCCAAATGTTCCATTTGTCTTGATCGCAGGATCATTCAAGAAAGCTCTACTGGCTGCGGCACAGCGGTAAGGAGATGCTCTATTACTGCTTTGATAAGGTGGTGGGGTTAGCTATTAACAGTGTCCAAGGCCCAGCATATGTTTGCTTGTGTTGCTTGTTGCGTCACGCGTTTATAGCGCATTGTGAGCTGCGCTTGTATGTCTGCCGCCTGGGTGTTTCCGCATATCTCTGTGCTTTCAGAGCAGGCATTGACGAACTACGTTGTGGGGAACCGCGTCGGATTTTTCCTTACATACTGAGGTAAGGGTGGAAGGGCGGGAGAACGTGGGGAGGCAGAGAGCAATTTAAAAGTGGAGAACACAAAGTTTGCTTCTTATGAACTTTCCAGTGCAAGCTAATCAAAATATGCTGAGATTGTAACATGCGAAGTGCCTCAAAGTCAATGTTCAGGGGTCGACCACGACTCCAACGCGCAATTGGACTTGTTTTTGTAAATGCTGGAGACTAGTAGAACTGCACTCCGACAAAAACGTGCTGTATGCTCATGAATGCTCCAAGAGTGCAGTCTGATTGGTTTGCTTAGATGTGGTGCTTTAAACATAGACGCATCTCTACTATCTTAGCACTCAGTGCTTCCTGTGATGGATTTGCAGGCATTCATTCGCAACAATCGCAGCCACTTCAAACCCCCCCGTACCACTTCCAGTTGCACAGGTTCGAAACATGTAGTTAAAGCAAATGCACGATTCAAGCCGTCACTGGCAGGCAGCAGGAGTAGCATTTCTCCACATTAACGAGTGCTTCCTCGGTGTCAGGGAATATAAGTTATCAACGGCTGTCCTTGGTAGAAAGCGAGCAACAGTTTCAGATAAATTTGCCAATTTTGTTGCTTATCTATGATCTCATAATGTGATGCATTATAGTAGAATGACAGTTCTAGCCATGTGCGCCATCAGGGTTGACCTGTCTGACCCTTCCATTTCATAGCTGCACTAAACTGCGCTGTTTGCGTTATATTCAGGCTGTCATGCGGCATACGTCCTCCAAAATGCTTTTGGAGACGTACGCAAAGGCCGGGGCTTTGGTCATCAAAGAAGGCTTGCGCAATTTTAAGATTTAACCCCTGCAAGCTGTACTGTTTGGAGCGTCGAACTGAAGTCGTGCCAGGAGGCATATAGACGTTTACACGGAATGCATGCCCCCGGGGTGTGCCTGCTCAATGCATATGTTTGTATATTTGTGCCCGGTATATACAGCAGACGTAATTCGCAAGGGCTATGCGGCAATTTACGGTACATAGCTTGAACAGTGTAGGTGGAGTTCACCTCATACGCTTAAAGAGTCTGCGTGCTGCAGTCAGCTACAAAAGCAACGGCCCCTGTTTAAAATGGGTTTTGGGTCGACTGGCGGAACCAAATAAAACGTTGGCTTCCTCTTCCTGTGAGGAGAGCACGCGATAAACATCTTTCGTTACGAACTAGAGTCATATGTGATGTTTTGAGCTTGCTTGCTGCTGCTAAATCAGCAACACTCCTTGCATAGACGAAGCAAACGTCTTGAACACCAGACCAGTGGGGTTCTTTACTTCTTGCGAAGACCTTGGATGCTTCTCTTTCTGAGGAAGTTGCCTTTGGGTTCCTTCGGAGCGACCCGTTTGTTGTGCCTCAGCTTCCACAGCTTTCTTCCAGATGTAGCGGGCAAACTTTCCGGAGGCAGCTCATCTGGATGCTTTGGCATTTTAGCCAGTTGCGACTGTCGGGTAATAATCTCACGCATCCTTGGCTTGCGCTTACCCGTAGAAGCACCGCGGGTCCTGAAACAGCAAAGCCACAGAAAGAAACTCAACAATTTTAAGCAGAGCCAGCGGCCACACTAGAGCCACACGCAACCCACCGCATAGTGCAGTGGTAATTGATTGGAAGCACTATGTTGTCTTCATGAATAGCCTACACTGCTGCTTTAAAGGACTTCAGGGGATCTGCGACCGGGCGGCGACGAGGACCGCCATGGGACCCTTTCGTCATTGCCGCTCCAGCAGTTTGCTGTTGGATTGCAAGTTGGACAGCTGTCATCTGAGGCAGAAAAGATACATACAACAAACATGAAAATACTCCTAAGGGTCAATTTGCACCACCCTGTGGGTCTGTAGACCATTCATACTGGCCAAGTGTGTTAGAATTTCGCGCAGACAGGATAGGAAATTAACTCTTTATGATGGCACAGGACTGGACAATTAGACAAATAGCAATTTAGATACTTTCCCTAAAATACGAGAAGTGCATAATGCAACTCCTGGATGCTCTCCGCCTGATATACGCACTTGAGTTGGACGCGTCTGCGATAAGAGATAATCTGGTAGATGTCCCAACGTGCCCTTTGAGACGTTCATCTCCTGCAACACGGAAGAACATATTTCCAGACCCACTGATGTACTTCTGATCAAAGGGGAGCCTCCAGCTGCCTTGAAAACCTCTCATATCCTGTTGTTGGGCTAAAGGGGCGGGAAGCGACAGCTCGCTGGCTAGTACTGCTCTCTATCATCTGTTGCGAAGCAACACCAAAGCAAGCGGCAAAGTATACTGAATGCTTCAGGGAAACGTAAAGGCATTGTCGAAATGGCGAAGGTGCTGCACCTTGAGTTGTTTGCACGCCCTCTTCAGCACTTCTCTGTCTCTAGGGTTTCTTTCAAAAAATTCCTTGAGCTTCCTCGAATTCAGCAACTGCTGCTGTAAGTCTCGTGCAACAGCCGCGGCAACTACACGCTTTGTTATTCCTCGCCTAACATCTTCAACTCTGTAGCGGAAGCATTCTACATCTTGCAGTTGAAGCGACAGCGGCGTAAGTGCTGAAGAGCAAAACGAAACAGAAAGCGCATCGATGAAGCACTTTACATTTCCCGGATGCTCCTGAAATGTTTGTCCGGGGAATACACAAACACAGAGCTGCTACTGCACGAGACCACTGGGTGTAAAAATAAGGCTCTCGTACACGGCTGCAACGTCCTTGTTCTTAAGCATTTGCTCTACGAACTATGGAAGAAAACTCACTGCTACCCCCTATCCCCCCTGGATCCTTCCGCGCGGTAAACATTTGCTGCAGTAGCAATTGCTGCTGCTCTTGAGATGAGTCTATGAGAGTGACCGCAACTCCCGTCGCACCTCCACGACCAGTCCGACCAATTCTGCAAATCGTCGCAACAAGTACAATTAGCCAACAGTTATCAGTTTCCACATAAACCTAGAAAAACAAATTTTCCTGAGAATCGGGGAGACCCGAGGCAAGCAGGCAGAGAGGCAAAAAGTCTTCATAGCCAGTCTGCAGGCGGCAAACAAGAATAACTAGTACGCTACAATAGAAGCCGGGCACAGCATATTCTTAAATGCACATGTTAAATTACGGCCCCTGCTTACCTGTGAATATAGGACTTCAAGGAGTTTGGAGCATCGAAGTTAAACACACAAGCAACGCCCTGTAGGTCGAGGCCTCTATGGCCAGCGAACTCCGTCTCCTTGCTCTGTAAACACAGCAAGCAAGCGTTTGTGTTCAAAACAGATGCTAGCGAATGCTGATGAAGTTGAAAAGTGCATATAAAGGTGCAGGATTCATGCTCATGCCATTAGAGCTTAATGAATCCAGCAACAGGATTACAATGCATTCTTGGGCCATGAGGGCATTCTGCTACACTTTAGAGGGCTTGGCAAAACGTCCAGTGGAGATGCCATATGCAGCACAATACCACAGATTAACGCGATTTTATGTAGTGTGCTCACTTTGGATGCGTCTTCTCGTCGCCGCTTTCGTGCTTGCTGGTCACTCGCAGACGCCTCACCAGATCCAGAGCCCTCTGTTTCGTTCTGAGGACTGTCTTCTTCCATATACTGTCCATCATTCGTTATCAGGATATCGATGAGGCCTTGATTGAACGCCTGAAATAAGAAGACCAAACGCACCAACGAATGTTGCACCCTGTCCATAATTCAAAAGGAGGATGCGCATATGATAATACGATGCTCGGACCATTTCCCTCTAGAAGCACTAGTCATTTCCATGGAGGAAACGGTATTTCTACTTGAACACATTGCCACCTAAGTCCTCGGCGCAACAGCTAAGGCTGCAATAAACTAAACCAATCATGATATGCACTGAAAGCAAATGGATTTAGGCTGAATACACGCGCCCTGGTGCTGACCTGGATTTGCTGTTCGCGAGCCGCTATCGGCAAAGTTGGACTTAAAACGCCGCTGGCAATTCCAAAGCGGTCAAGGAAGAGGCGCAACGCGTACACGCTGCGAAACGCAAAATACAACACATTCAAATAGTGCGTGATGCGTTTGTGTGAAAGGACAAAGCGAGGCGGGCAGCACGCTCATACATGAAGCACTATGAAATCCATCTGAGCTAGAGTTGAACACAGCTCCACAATACTGCCTAATTCTCAACACTTGCTAAGCTGAAACCAATCACAAAGTAGGAAGGTAAACGCGCAAACCAATTTTGATGCATTTTTCTACTAATAGAAGAAAGTTTTTATGCTTCTGTAAAATGCTGTTTGTCATGAGACGATGGCCAGCAAGCGCAACCCGTGGTGGACAGCTTTCGAGAATAGATCGACTGCGCATGCATAAGAATTGAAAGCACTCTTAAGTCCTCCACTCCTCTGCAAGTACTATCCGCGCTACTTCAATTTGCTAAACCACTTACTTCGAAACGTCTTTGCAGAAAACCAGACATTTCAGAGGGACAAGACCGAGACGAAGAAACGCGTAAGCAACCAGCCACTTCTCCGCTTCAGTTGGAACTTGAAAATAAAACTCGCCAATGGGGTTGGCGCCGCCCGGGCCTCCACCTGTCCTCTCTTCCTCCTCAATTCGAATAATTAATGGCTTGTGCAGCATCAAGTTCTGCAGCTGGGAAAGCTGCATAAATAAACACGCATGCCAGGCGCTTAGCCCCAAAGCATGATTCACATACCACCGCACAAGAGCGCAATGAACATATAAGCAATAACAGATTTTACGAAAGACTAACTTCGTGGTTTTGTGTTGCAGACACAAGAATGGTTTGGTAGTGCCCGGCCGCTGTTGAAGGCAAGAGTTGAAGGAGCTTCTTCGTATCTTTTTCGAATCCAAAAGCAAACAGAAGATCCGCTTCATCGACAACCAGCATTTCCAACAGCAACTGCAAGTCAAACCGCTGCTGCTGCTGCCGCAGATTGTCAATGTAATTCAGAACCCCAGTCGGGGTTCCTACAAGCACAGTGGGGGGACCTAAGAGTTTTCCGTGGGCTCCTGCTGAGCTGGCGGTGTGCGCAACCGTTATTACGTCTTTAGTATAGCTCAGAAGAGCCATTACAACATCATAAACCTGCAAACAAACACTGAGACAGAGAGGCCTAAATGTACGACCAAACGAGGCTTAGAAAGGGAGAAAACATAACTCAGAAAGCCACAAAGACACCCCAAAGGTAGGCATTTAATGCAGTTATGTGTCGCTAGAGCAGACTCCAGCAATACAGAACTCCAATAAATCTACCTACGAGATGGGGGCAGCAAACTTTCTGCCTCTTTGGTCAAAAGCAGCTCAAAGACTAGTGCTAACAAATTCATTTGCAAGTACAACACATTACATTCCGAAATATACTACAGCAGCAAATGCCTCGCTTATATATATATATATATATATATATATATTATCAAGTACATTTAAGTACACTAGCAAATGCGTTCAGAAGTAGAGAAATTTATTACTGTCTCGCTACTCTCTGCTAGTACAAAGCCACAAAATGATTACAACTTCAACTTGCAAATGAAACTGTTTAGATTGCCTATGCATGATGCTACGTCTTATTTAAACACCCCTCTTTTCTGTCTCTTACTCTTTCTCATGACACTGTTTCGTCTCTGAATATTTATCACTAAAGCTATTTCCTGAATTTGCTCACTTGAATGCAGAGCTCCTTTGTTGGAACTAAGATCAGGGCGCAGAGAGGAGGAAGCTCAGCAGTCTCTCCCCTTTGCTGCTGCTGCTGCTGCTCCTGCAGCTGCAGCAGCCGCTGCAGCAACGGCAAAACGTAAGCCAGCGTCTTCCCGCTGCCTGTCCTGCCCTCAATTAACAAATCTCTGCCGCTGAGAGCGAAAGGAATAACCTGTTGAATACAGCCGAACATCATGCACAAAGCACGAAGAAAGAGACATACATACACAGAATAGAAAATACTACTTGGATCAAGCGACAAACGCATATATGTGCATACTCGTGCCTCTTGAGAACTGAAGCCCCAACAATTGCATGCATAACCGCGTGCACGGTGTGGAAGCAGCCGCAGCAACTACTGCTGCAGGGGCAGCAGCAGCAACAGCTACTACAACAACAGCAGCTACTACTACTACTACTACTACTACTACTACTACTACTACTACTACTACTACTACTACTACAGCATTAGAGGTTGCTGCTACTATTAGAGGAGTAGAAGCAGCATTACCTTAGACTGGACGTGTGTTGGATGCTGAAGCTTCAGGTCGTCGATGAGGGCTTTTGTTAGTCTTCTGTCTAAATGTGTTGCACCGAAATCTCTAAAAGTTTGCGACGAATCAATTATTTCCTTCTGTCTATACACCATAACTTCGTTGTCCGCTTCCCCCTCCCCTGCTGCGGCTTCTTCTGCAGCTGCAGCAGCTTCTGTTTCTGCTTCTGCTGCTTCCGCTTCCTCTCCTGTTGCTGCTTCTGTTTCTGCTGCGTTGTTTCCCGCTGTTGCAAGTGTAGAGCCACATACATCTCCCTCCGCCTTCAGAGTGTTTGCTGCGTGTTTTCTTGTCTTTTTTCTTTTGGATTGCAGTTTCTCTCCATCTGCTCTTGGAGGATTCTTTGGTTCGTCATTATCATCAGGGGAATTTGAAACAGAGCCAGTAGCCTTCTCAGGACTTTCTGCCTCTGAAACAAAAATCTCTTCTTGTTCTTGTTCAAGTGAAGATATCTTTCTCTTTTTCAGTAATTTCTTCTTGATAGAATCTTTTTTACGAGGGGAATGTAGCCCAGATGTCGGCGGGGGGCCCGCCGCAGACGCTTTAGAAGCCGTCATAGCGAGAGAGAACAAAGCATTCCGGCAAAAGATCAGCTGCTAATAATATTTAAAATCAATTAATCAAATTTAAACAAAGATAAAAACTAAACGTATTTGTTTACACCTCGGAGCTGCAGCCACTCCAGGAGAAAACCTACGAACAGGTTGTTTTGCAATAATACACTATCAAGCTATTAGCACTTGAACGCTAGATGAGTCTGCTCGCACAAGCAGAAACAAATAAATAAAACAAAAAGCTTAGATTACTGCAAAGAAAAGTTTCATCGAGTGAAGAAGGTCAAGAAGCGACTCTCAGATTGGCTTGCATGCGCTTGACGGCCCCACACAATTTGCTGTACTGAAAAGGAATCAATATGTTCTACCTGCCACGAACTGAAAGCTTTAATATTCAATTTAATGTCTTTTTAGGAGCAAAAACAAACGAAGGCGCTCCTCAGTCAAACTAAATTATCTACCCGCGCCTACCAAAATCCGGTGTCCCTCAACAGCAAATCGTCCCCGCCCTACAGTCTACCTTATGATTAGTTACTGCTACCGTATCTAACTTCGTGGTAGTAACAAGCTGCACAACACGGCAGAATTAGTCGATGAAAAATGTTAATGATTTGCCCGCAGGGACTAGTCATTAAGGAGGCCGAGCAAGAGCTCGCCAAACACTGCCAAAAAAACGAACTACCCCCCATCTGGACGAGGAATTCAATGGAGATGAATGCATGAAGCCTTCATCAAAGACGAGGGCTTGCTGCAGCCCTCCTACTTCCAACGCATCTGTATGATACGCTGGAGTTCGTTGTAGAAGCCTGACAAAACTGCGTTACTGCGTGCGAAACAGAGTAGAGCTGCTGCTGCAGCCTGGCGAGTTATAGCGATAATACTACTGAAGCGAACGTATGGTTCCCGTGCGTAACCTGATTCTAAACAAAAGCTAGTGAACCAACGTAGGGCGACTAGCTGCACGTGGAGCTGTCAGACAAATGCCTTGACGAATCAACAAGACAGCATAGCGCAAAAACTGCACTCATGTCCCTCATGCTCGTCATCGTTTCATCAAGCGATGCATAAACAGAACATACACATGAAAAATATACTAAAACCGTGATAATAAACCGGCATCAGTGTAACTATGACTAGCTGCCCTCAGCTGAGATGGGATTGGTAGGGGAGCGCCAAAACGGAACTCCTCACCATATCCCTCAGGAAGCAAAGAGATGCATCCTTTTGCCGAAGAAAACGAACATTAAATATATAAATAAACAAATATAGAATATAATATAAACGGATAAGTATATATATATATATATATGCATTATATATATATATATATACATCATATATATATATATATATATATATATATATATACATGCGAATGCACAGAGTTGCAAATGC
>NW_013549681.1:0-10000 GCF_000499425.1 Eimeria acervulina
AATAAACAAATAAACAAATAAACAAATAAACAAATAAACAAATAAACAAATAAACAAATAAACAAATAAATAAATAAACAAATAAACAAATATATAAATAAACAAATAAACAAATATATAAATAAACAAATAAATAAATAAACAAATAAACAAATAAACAAATAAACAAATATATAAATAAACAAATAAACAAATATATAAATAAATATATATGTATATATAATAAATATCTATATTTATATATTTATATTTATATTTATGTTTATATTATTCTAAACTATATATAATAATAACTAGAGGTGAAGTCGTAGACGAGCGAACAAACATATATAAACATATAAATAAATAAACAAATTAATTAATTAAATAATTAACTGATTAATTAATAAATTATAATAATATAAAGATGCACAGAAATAAATACACAAACAAATAACCGAAATTGATAAACTAAAGACAAAAGAGACAGAGACAAACTAAGAGAGACAGAAAGACAGAGACAATAATATAAGAAGTGAGAGACAAAGACCAATAAAGAGAGAGACAGACAAAGAGAGAGACAGACAAAGAGAGAGACAGACAAAGAGAGAGACAGACAAAGAAAGAGAGACAAATAAAGAGAGAGACAGAGACAGAGACAGAGAGACAGAGACAGAGACAGAGAGACTAAACGGAGAAGGTGAAATGCACAAAAACAACATAACAACAACCAGAGAAAGCAAACCCTACTAAACCATAAACCCTAAACCCTAAACCCTAAACCCTAAACCCTAAACCCTAAACCCTCAGTTTACCTGCACAACAGTTGCAGTTGGGTTTGTAGGACTTCGCACGATGTTTAGAGGCGTCGCTTTGGCCGTCGGGTCCTTCGCAGCAAACACAAACAAAAAAACAAATTCTTGCTGCTGCTGCTGCTGCTGCTGTTGCTGCTGTTGCTGCTGCCGCTGCTATTGCTGCTTGTGCTGCTGCTGCTGCTGCTGCTGTGTCTGCTGCGGATTCTGCTACACCTAGTGCTACCTGCTGCAGCTGCTGCAGCTGCTGCTACTGCTGCTGCTGCTGTTACTTGAACTGCTGTTACATGCGCTGCTGCTGCTGCTGCTGGTGTTTCTGTTGCTGCTGCTGCTGCTGCAGTATAGACTCACAGCGAGTAAGTCTACGAGTTTGTCGTTGTACACTTGAATATACGAAGCAAACATTTTTACTCTGGAAGAACTACCCTCTCCGTAGCGGCTTCTCACGCTGCAGCACACAGCAGCAAAACGCACAACAAGTTGCTGCTGTTGCTGCTGCTGCTGCTGCTGCTGCTGCTGTTGCTGCTGCAGCTAGTGTTACTGCGGTTGCTACTGCTACAGTTCCACGGGTGCTGCTGCTGCAATTGTTGTTGCTGCTACTGTTTCTGCTGCTGCTGCTGCAGCTCGTGCTGTTGCTGTTGCTGCTGCTGCTGCTGCTACTGTTGTTTTTGTTGCTGCCGCTACAGTTGCTGCTGCTGCTGCTGCTGCTACCGCTTTGGTGGTTGCTGTTGCTGTTGCTGCTGCTGCTGCTGCTGCTGCTGCTTACAGTTGAACTATTCTTTCGCATGCCCTAGGAATGATGCCGCAAGACTTGGAGTTGAGAAGCGCGGGTATGCTGCTGCAGCACGAACACCGAAAAAAAGCAAACCTCTCTCTCTTGTGAGCGCTGCACAGTTAGGGTTTAGGGTTTAGGGTTTAGGGTTTCAGGTGTATAATGCTGCGCTGCAGCTGCACGAGTTGCATTTTGTATTTCTCGTTGTTCGTTTCAACTGTGGGGTTTTGACTGAATTATTTATTGCATTTCGTTTATTTCTTACTCTTTATTCTTTATACCTTAGGGTTTATGGTTTAGGGTTTAGGGTTTAGGGTTTATCCTTCTGCTTTCTAGCTGCAGCGAGTCTGTTTTGAACGAGTTGAATTTTCATATTTTTTATAATTTGTTTGCAGCCAAGAGCTTATTGTGTTTTATTTTGAGTGCAATAAACGCAGATTAGCGTTTAGGCTTTAGGGTTTAGGGTTTAGGGTTTAGGGTTTAGGGTTTAGAGTCTTACTGAGTAGCTGCAGCGAGTCTTTTTTGAACGAGTTGCATTTTATATTTTTTATCATTTGTTTGTAGTTTGGGGTCTGCACAATAACATTTGCTGATGAACTCAGGGCCTAACATAGTAAAAGTTTTGCCTGTACCCGTCTGCCCGTGCGTGAAGACAGAGCAGCTATAGCCTTCAACAACTCTTTGAATGCATCTTTCTATAGGGGCCCATACATCTTGTTGAGTAGCAGAGGGTCCGTACACCCCATCTACTTTGAAGCCCCACTGCTGTCTCTTTCTTTTATCATAAACCTCTATTCTAGAGCTGTCCAGCACATCTAAACATAACGAATTCTCTTCGTCAAGCTCTTCTCCTTGAAGCGGGCGGATGCGCACAAACGTGCGGATGCGCCCGCTCACCTCCGGTAAAGGCCCAGACATCCCAGCAGCAGCAGCAGCAGCAGCAGCAGTAGTAGTAGTAGTAGCAGCAGGAGTAGCAGCAGGAGTAGCAGTAGGAGGAGTGGTAGGGGGGAGGAGGAGATGAGGTAAAAGAAGAAGAAAGAGAAGAAAAAGAAAGAAGTAAGGATTCAGTAAAAGATAATAGATGATGATGCAAACCCTACACCCTAAACCCTAAACCCTAAACCCTTAACCCTAAATCCTAATCCATAATAAACCATCAATGCCCTCCACACCGGTCTTCAGAGTTTCAAACCCGCAAAGTAAACTGCTGCTCTGCTGCACTCGCAGCTGCCGAGGCCCCCAGCATGCAGCAGCAGCAGCTGCAGCAGCAGTAGCAGCAACACTGAAGAAGAACCAAAGCAAACTAAAACACCTTCCGCCTCCTAAGCCCCAACCCGCAGCAGCACCGCCTGTGCCTGCTGCTCCTCCTCGTCAGGCCCGTAAGAAGACACCTGCTGCAGAACCCTTCTTGCTGCTGCTGCTGCTGCTGGTGCTGCTGCTGCTGAGCTGCTGCCCTATGAATGCAGCGCCGTAAGGAGGTCTCCTATCAGAGAACAGAAGGAGATCTGTAAAACCACCAGCAGACGAAGGAGGAAGATGTAGCAAAATATCTGCTCTTCATGGAATCCTTCGGCGGCTACCGCTGCTGCTGCTGCTGCTGTTGCTGCTGCTGCTGCTGCTGTTGCCGCTGCTGTGTAGCTGCTGTCCAATGAACCTAGAGGAGACACAAGTCTAAGGGGCCTTCTGCCCAGATCTACAAGAAACACCAACCAAAGAAAGCCGCTTCATGCAACAGCAGCAGCAGCTGCTGCTGCTCCTGCTGCAGCCAGCAACCAGCTGCAGTGCCGCGGCCGCAGCAGCAGCAGCAGCAGCAGCAGCAGAGGCTCGGCCGACGCAATGGGCTCTCCTTCTGCCCTTATCCCCAGAGAAAAGGACCTCTCCTTTCTCTATTTCATTTATAAATGCATTTCTTCAATACAAAGATACACAGTGAAATATCAAACAACTGCAGCAACCGCAGCAGGAGCCGCAGACGACGCATCGGCGGTCCTCCCTTAGTGGATATGGTGCTGGTGGGTATTAAATTGAGGGCCTTCTGTCCGTTTGTAGTAGCAAAATGCAGAAATAAATACTGAAATATCAAGGAAATATCAAAAGAATTCAAAAATCTTCAAGAAACTCAACTCTTTTCATATACACTCTACTCTGTACCAACGCAGGCCGCACCGAGCTGCCTATACACCCCAAGTTAGCCGCTGCGCTCCACTGGTTTCTTCTTAAGAATCTTTGATATTTTGCTATTGATCTCCTCATAATTCTTTATTTTCCCCTTTATTTTACATTTAATTCAACCTTTTACCTTCATTTTCTTCTTATTTGCTGCAAGGAACCTTAAAACTGTAACCAGCAGCAACGCCAGGGCCCCCGGCGCCGTACAGCACGCCATCCATACAGAAGATAAGAAAGCTTCAGGATTTAATATTTTAACTATTTATTCATTATGAAATGTTAAGGACTGTCGAGTGCATATGGGCTCAGCTGGGCTCGCACGCCATCAGGTGTACAGACACCCCGATTTATTACCCACAGATAGAGATGAATCGATCAGTAAAAAGTTTAAGAACAAAAGAATCCTCCTCCTAATAGGTCCTCAAAGACACCCCTATGAGGCATAAAGAATGTCTGGCCCCGCCCTCGCAGTTGATGCAACGGCAGCAGAAGCTGCAGCAGCAGAGCTGCTGCTGCTGGAGTTGCAGCTGTAAGACCAGCAGAGCTGCTGCTGCTGCTGCTGCTGCTGCAGCGAACCCTGGGCTCTTCCAAGAGGTTTCAAAAGCCCCTTAAGATACTCACTTTCAGATATCTAATTTGTTGCTAACAGCAGAAAGACTGAAGGACGCAGAGAGACATCTCTTCGTGCCTTCTCCAGGACGGAGCTCCTAGTGAAGTAAGTCTCGCCACTTCTGCTGCTGCTGCTACTCCTGCTGCTGCTGCTGCTGCATATGGCTGCAATTTCGTTCGAGAGGCGCCTCCCACAGAGCAAACG
Source organism: Eimeria acervulina (assembly GCF_000499425.1). NCBI lineage: Eukaryota > Apicomplexa > Conoidasida > Eucoccidiorida > Eimeriidae > Eimeria > Eimeria acervulina. The sequence continues at coordinate 4,547 of NW_013549681.1, forward strand.
CAACGTCGAATTGCAATCAGACAGAGCCTGTTCTATACCGGCCTCTGAGGTGTACGTACACCTGAAGGCTCTCACTTTCTTCGTAGCTTTGGATACGTTATAGCCTTTTTCCTGCAGCGATCCAACTGACCCCGAGGCTCCTCTTATAGCCCTAGCCCTCGGGTTTAGGGTTGAGGGTTTAGGGTTTAGGGTTAGGGTTTAGGGTTTAGGGTTTAGGGTTTAGGCAACGCACTTGACGGTCTTTCGAGCCCTAACTTTCTCTAGGTATTCAGTCAGAGTTAGCTTCTTCTCAGGCCCATCATACTTGCGTTCATCTTCACCAAAGATAGCCTGGATCTCCTGAGCACGCCCCCCATAAATTAGGGTTTAGGGTTTAGGGTTTTCGAAGGCTGAGGGTTTAGGGTTCAGCATTAGGGTTGGGGCAGAAGGTTTGATCAAGACGAACCCACAAACCCTAAACCCTAACTTGTACTAGATAAACTCTAGACCCCAACCCGTAAACCCTAGACATAAACCCTAGCCCTTAATACCTAAACCCTAAACGTAAACCCTAACCCATAACGCCTAAACCCTAAACCTAAGCCCTATCGCCTAGCAGCGACCCTGTAAGCCTAAGCCCTACCCCGTAAACCCTAAACCCTAAACCCTCACTTGGTCGAGGAGTTCTCTGCCGAAGCGAACGAAGAGAATCTGCAGAGTTTGTTCTACACAAATTTCGCCTGTAAGGTCCTTATCATACATCAGGAACTGCACTACGTGAAAGAAGTTGCGGGGCTCAAGCCCTGAACCAGCAGCAGCAGCAGCAGCAGCATCAACAGCAACAGCAGCAGCAGCATCAACAGCAACAGCAGCAGCAGCAACAGCAACAGCAGCAGCAACCGAAGCTGCTAGAAGGACTAGAAACACTATCCATCAGGAAGAGACCAGAGCGCTTTTAATGAGGAGCCGTATGTTGTCTGGTGGCTCGCCTCCAACGCCGACTAGGGTTTAGGGCTTAGGGTTTAGGGTTTAGGGTCTGAGGGTTTAGGGTTTTCGCGCCCGTAAGATCTGCAGTCCCCCGTTGATAGAGGGTTAAGAACTCAGCCCAACTAATAAACCCGTCAAGGTCTTCGTCTACTTCCCACAGCATCACTTCCACCTCTTGCTGCAGCAGCAACAGCAGCAACAGCAGCAGCAGGAACAGCAGCAGCAGCAGCAGCAGCAACAACAGCAGCAGCGTGCGATGCGTTCCAAGTTTCTGCCAAGATAAATAGGAACCTGTGCCCGTGCACCATGTTGTTGCTGCTGCTGCTCCTGCTGCTGTTGCTGCTGCTGAATCGCTGCAGCAGCTGGACAAGTTTGGTTCAGCAGTCTCTGTGTGGTCTTGCTGCTGCTGCTGCTCTGCGTCGCTTGCACCCTTTGCTGCTGGGCGGAGTTCTCCCGCTGTTGTTGTTTTGTTAATACTAAAGAAAACTCATTTATCTGTCTACTCATCTAAATATCCCTAACTCTATATCCTCCCTACAGTGGCTACAGTGTACATACACCTCCTGCATGCAGGCATGCATGAATGCATGCAGGTCTGACAGGGGTGCTAGATATTCCTTTTACTGCGCATAAATATATAACTATATATATATACATATATAATCCGCATGCACGGTTGCATGCATGCAAGAGGAAGGAACAGAACATGCTTGTTTCTGTTGTGTTGTCTCCAGTGTATGCCTGGGGTAGTGTTGAGTTGGAAGAATAAAGGAAGCCGCGCACGCATCGGTGTACGAGAGGCTGCTGAGGTGTATAGGGAGGTGTACAGACACTGGATGTGGGGTCCTCTGTCGGTTGTCTTTCTGTTGATCTAACACACTGCCTCTTAACTCAAGAACTACATTTGCATGCAGCAGAGTGGACAGAAGAAACCACACAATCATCTGCAGCAGCTACTAAACCTATCCCAGGGGACGATCCCAGGAGTCGATCGTGGAACTCGATCCCAGGAGAGGATCCCAGGAGTCGATCCCACGAGACGATCCCAAGAATCGGTCCCAGGAGTCGATCCCACGAGACGATCCCAAGAATCGATCCCAGGAGTCGATCCCAGGAGACACCGTGGGGCCCCCTTTGCATGCAGGTTAAGAAGACTTGCCCGGGTGGCTTTGTGATGCAGACGGCTGAGGGTTGTAAGGATATCCTGGTGACTTAAACGCCCATCCCCATCAGCGTCTAGAGCTTGAAAAGCCCTCCGTAGAGCCTCCAACTCCACCTGAGTAGGCAGGTCAGGAGGGGGAGGGTTGCTGCTGCTGCTAGGCATTCTCCCCTGCTGCAGCTGCTGCTGCCGTTGCTGCTCCTGCTGCTGCTGCTGCTGCTGCTGGGACGCTCGGCAGAGGCCCTGTCTGTCGCCTCGGGCGTTTGTTAGACTGGACAAAAGCTTAAGAGCCCTCACTACCTTTTAAAATCATTTTAATTAAAATTAAACTATAAATTATAAATTATAAGGCTAATATAATCTATTCTTTAGCTTCTTTCTACGGAGTTTCTTCTAAGTCCTCTTCAGGGGGCTGCCGCGCTCGCAGTCGGGCGGGGGTTGGGGACCCGAGGTAACCGTGTGCTGAATTTTTTTGTAATAAATGCGATAAATTAATTGAAATATAATTTAAAAAGGAGAAAAATACTTTTTTTCTGCCTTTTCATAGACAGGGTTCTGAGGTCTGCACCGGCCGCCCCCGCTGGGGCCCCCACCGCTCATTCGTCTGCGGTATACGTACACCTCAGTGTACAGTCCGTTGCATGCATGCAAGTAAATAATTAATAAAATTTAAGGATTTTGAAACTATCTGCACATCTAACGTCTTAGAAGACAACACAGCGGGCCCCACACCCAGGGTCACCTCTCCGCTCAGCCCCCTGCTGCAGCAGCCAGCAGGGGGGTTGAGCAGCAAATAAGAGAAGTGTGCCGTTGTTGGGTTTTCGTCTTCTGCAAAAGATTCTCCTCTCCTTAAAGTCAGGATATAACAGCAGACAGCGCGTACAGCGGTAGAGCAATTGTGGAGCTGCCTTGTGCGGTGTTGCCGTTGCTGCTCGCGAAGTACTCCTGCTGCTGCAACTCTTGCTGCTGCTGCTGCTGCTGCTGCTACTGATGTTGCTGCTGCAGCTGGTGCCGCTGAAGCTGCTGATACTGTGTAGCTGCTGCCTGTGCTGCAAACACGACTAAGTTGCCAAGCAAGCGCAAGCTGCATATACAGCTTCTCCTCCTCACAAGCTAGCGACAGTCAGCTAGCTGCAGCTAGCCATCGGCGAGCGAGATAGCTAGTTAGATAGCCAGGCGTTGCTGTTAGCCATGAACGAGTTCGCTAGCTGGATAGCTGCTGCAGCAAACGGGGGCCTGGCGGCTGCAGCAACCGTTCCTTTGGGGTTTGCGTTGCTGCTGCTTAGCTGTATCTGTGTCTCCTATCGTTGCTTCTATGTTTGTTGCTGCTCTTCAAGGGTAAGAGGTGCGCATACAGCCCAAGCTTTATAAAAAGCTCGTACTCAGATCTTTTGAGTTGCGCTGCATCGATCCCGGTGTACAGAAACCCTGGTTAGCGAAGACGCATGCATTGCATGCAGTGTATGCATGCACTGTACTCATGCACTGGTTGAGGTGTATATGCAGATAAGACCTCTAGAGACACCTCAATCAACATAAAGAGATGCTGCTACTTTATGTTTTTATTCTTCTCTTCCCCCTCTACCCCTCTTAATGGGCTTCATCCCTCCGGGGTATTCACAAAAAAATCAAAACAAAACCCTAAAAGGCAATTGAACATACAAACTGCATCTCACATGATATGCTGCAGCTGATGCTGCAGATACTGCTGCAGCTGATGCTGCCGCTGCTGCTGCAGTTGATGCTGTAGCTGCTGCTGCGGCTGATGCTGCACTGTAGCTGATGCTGCACTGCTGCTGCTGCAGTTGATGCTGTTGCAGCTGATCCCGCTGCAGCTGCAGCAGCTGCTGCTACTGCAGCTACTGCTGTTCTGCTGCTGCTGCAGTTGATGCTGTGGCAGCTGATCCTGCTGCTGCTGCTGCTACTGCAGCTGCTGCTTCCCCCTCACTTGTCTCCAAGCCAGCAGCAGTTCCTGCTGCCATCTCTTTAGCTCAGTTACTTTGAGTGAGAGGTGTCTGTACACCGGAGTTTCTTCAACAAACTCCAGCAGCAAACGCGATGCTTCAAGGCGCATATGAAGGCCTCGGCACAAACCTGCTGCAGCTGCTGCTTCCTCTGCTGCTGTCCATACAGATTCTGCCTCAGGGCTTGCTGCTGCTCCTGTTGCTGCTGCTGCTGTTTGTGCTGCTTCATCTGCTGCTGCGGATGCTGCTTCGCCTGTCTCCTCCGCTGCTGCTGCTGTTTGTGCTGCAGCCTCTGCTGCTGCTACTCCTGCTGTTCCTGTCTTCTCTGCTGCTGCTGATGGAGGGCCTTCCCCCGGCTCTGCTGCTGCTGCTGCTGCTGCAGGTGCTGCTGCGGCAGCTACACTTTCTCCCGTGTCTGTGACCGCCAAGGCCTCCTTCCTCAGACAGCACGGTGCATTGGGTGTTGCCTCTGCTGCAGCATCCCCTACTGTTGCTGCTGCTGCAGCTGCTGCTGCTGCTGCTGCTGCAGCTGCTGCTGCTGCTGCTGCTGAGGTATGGGGTGCTGCTTCAGCATTAACTACTGGTCCCTGGACCCCCCGCACATCCTGTGAGTCTCCCTGTGTCAATTGTCTGATGCTGCTGCTGCTGCTGCTGCTGCACGCATCTTCGTCTGCCATGTTCCCTTCAGCAGCAGCAGCAGCAGCAGCAGAAAGCTGCTGCGCAACCAACGACAGCAGCGCCTCCGCCCTGTCAATAACGAAGCTGCCTACAAGGACCTCAGTGGGCGGTGGCTTATTAAAAGAACCCCTCTCCTGCCAGCTGCTGCTGCTGCTGCTGCTGCTGCTGCAGCCGGCAGGGGAAGCTCCCGCTAGGGGCTCAAATCCTCCGGGGAGGACGCCGTCAGCAGCAGCGCAGTATTGGCAGCAGCAGCTGCTGCTGCTTCCTCGTGCAGCCTGTTGCAGCAGCAGATCATTATATGGATCTTTGTGCATTACCTGCAGCTTCCAAGGGGCCCCAGGGGCCCCCTGAAATTCTCTTGACTGAAGCAGATCCTGTCCTCTTGCAGCTTGCTGCTGCTGCTGCTGCTGCTGCTGCTGCTGCTCCTGCTCCTGCTGCCTCTCCTTCTGCTGCTGCGTGTACAGCAGCAGCAACGACTCGCGGTCCGCTTGCTGCGGTGGTAGCGGTGGTAGCAGCAGCGGAGGAGGGAAGACAGCAGATATTGCCTTCATCTCTGTCTCCTGCAGCACCCCAATATAAGGATCGCAAGCAGCAGCAGCAGCGCTAACCAATGAACAAACCAGCAACGGAAACAGCAGCAGCAGCAGCAGCAACAACAACAGCAGCAGCAGCAACAGCAACGCCAAG